>NW_026261482.1:0-17500 GCF_024610275.1 Lodderomyces theae | reverse complement strand
AAACTGCAACAACGATCCTTGGATACCAATAACAACTTGCGAATGCTTAGGACTGAAATCAATATCATACTCATCCTCCTCCTCTCTGTCCTCTTCATCCTCATCTCCCTCTCTTCCATATCCCTCTGCACCAGCTCCTCCTCCTCCTCCTGCCTTGTCCTCTTGCATCACAATATGGGCATCATCAACACATCGATTATACTGCTCAATAAACTCAAGTGCCTTCAACGCAAACTGAACTGCATACACACGATCTGCCGCTGATGGCGTATACCCCTGCTGCACATGTCCCGGCACCGCTGTCCTCGTTTCAAATCGATTCTGGGCATTTTCCTTAATTATATCACCAATCAACTCCGTCGTGTACACACTTGACGCCTGCTCATTACGGATAATCAATTTACCATTATGGTCCTCACCACGATCACTTTGAAACACTTTAAACAAAAGATCAATATCACGCTGCAACTCCTTCAACGTGATTCTAGTCTCTGGCGTATATGTAGCCAACGCACCAGTGATTAATCCACAGTAAGCGGCAACGAATCCGGAGTGTCCTCCTTGTACTTCAACCACAAACACTCTTCGACGACTCGATGAGGCAGATTGTTGAACGGCATCGCAATACGTCACCAACTCATTCATACATGTGTCTGAACCGAGCGAATACTCAGTTCCCGGAACATTATTTGAAATGGTTGCTGGAATGACAACCATGGGGATTTTGAAAATTGGATAATTATCACGTTGGTCATGCAACTCATGCAACGCCGTGAATGCCTCAAACCCACCCACAATCAATAGTCCTTGTATATTGAATTTTTGCAAATAGTAAGCAACTTCACCAAAATTTTGCGATGGCAAAGACCGATTGGTTCCAATCTCACTTCCACCCCTACTATGCCACCCTTCAACATCCAACCAGTTCAATTTCCGTAATTGGCCCTTGACCAAACCTGAAAACCCATTGGTCACCGCATACAAGGTGTGTCCGCGAGATATACTCTGCAAAGCAAGTGCCCTAGTGGCGGCATTCAACCCAGCAGAAGCGGCACCAACATGCACAACAGCAATATTTAATCTCCGATCTTCTGCCAACTGCTTCGATCCATCATCGAAAGTCGTGATCGATTGGTAATACTTGTAAGACTCGGCGAAATTGGCATCTCTCAAGCTCATGGCTTTATCGAAATCCTTATTTTTAATGGCAGTGGCAACCGCCTTGGTGTGCTCAACTGCATCCACTAATGGAGTACGCACAATCTTGTGTTTCACGATACCAATCATGGGGGACGGAGTATCTGGAGTCATGTCCAACACTGCGCGAACAGCTTCAACCCCTTGCAATGTGGCCAATCTTCTATCAATGGCAACGGCAGTGCCTCCTCTTTGCACATGGCCCAAAATTGTGATTCTTGTATCTAATCCAATTTCAACCAATACTTGCTTCACCTGCTCCGAAGTAATTGGATTCAACTCATCATCAATAGCCCCTTCAGATACAATAACCGTAGTCTTTCTTCTACCATATTCCCTATGTCTAGCACAAATTTCCTTCAACTCTTGTTTCCATTCACCAGCTTTTGGTGGGCGTTCAGGTATGAATATGTAATCGGCACCCGTGGCCAACCCCGACAAGAGTCCCAACCAACCACAATGTCTACCCATCACTTCAACCACAAAAGCTCGTGAGTGTGATGAAGCCGTTGCATCAATGTAATCAACCATTTCTGTGATTCTTGATAATGCAGAATATGCCCCAATTGTGACATCAGTTCCCGACATATCGTTATCAATAGACCCCACCAAACCAACAATAGTAAGATGCTGGTATGGCTTAACTTGCTCCGCTGTCAATTTCCCAGTCTTGACCAATTCTTCAATCAATGACAGCCATTCGCTTCTAAACAAATCAGCTCCAGTCAAGGATCCATCACCACCAATCACAACCAATGCGTCAATACCATTGACAACCATATTATATGCCGCTTGTAATCTTCCTTCGCGCTCTCTAAACTCCTTGCATCTAGCAGTCCCAATAGCAGTACCACCAAGAGATAAATAAGAACGCACATCGGACCAATCCATCTGCTTCAACAAGTTGCCACCTTTAACCAACCCTTCGTACCCTTCATACACGGCATACACATCACATCCATAGTATATACCCGCACGCACAACTGCCCTGACTGCAGGGTTCATTCCTGGCGCATCACCTCCTGAAGTCATGACAGCAATCTTTTTCTTCTTGCCCCCTTCAACAAAAGGTTGTTCTTCGTCAATGACTAAATCAATCTCCGACTTGAGTTGCTTCTTGTGGGTATTTTTCAAAATTGTGGCCTCTGCGTCAGTGATAAACTCTTGCGCTGAATGATACTGTTTCAGCTCCAATACGTTTCTCGTGTTTGAAAATTGCAAATAATTGCCCAATGGGTCGCGAACATGAAACCCATGATCATTATCAGTCTCCAACTCAATACGGCTCTCCTTCAACAATCCCCTTACCTTCTTCAAATCAGTACTGAAAAAGATAAACCTCTTTTCGGTACCGGGCTTCAATTGCTCCTCATTCGACAATCGAATCTTGATCACAGTAGTATCAGTCAATCTCTCGCAATTATCACCACTATACACCCTCATTTCCTGCCACGGACGCAAGTTCCCATTCTCGTCCAATTCCTGCAACGGGTACGACTCGAGCCATACTTCGCGCAACGAATCTTTCGATACACCAAGCTGCATTTGCGGCTTGTATGCACCTGATACTCCTCCCGCGCCTCCATCTGTAGTTACCCTTGAGAAATTCTTGGTCAATCTGAACCCCAACTTGGAGTAGAATTGGTACAGTTGCAAAAACTTGTCGTGATTGGACGTGATGAGCGAAACGTAGCTCAAGCGTTGGATGTTTTCAACGTCGGGCATGATTTAGAGAGGATAGTTGTAGTCTCAATGGTAGTTGGCAATGTCAATGAACTTCTTACTCACGAGTTGATGATGCTTCTTTTGGAATTTATCTTTTAAGAGATATTTTATATGGGTCGAAATTGGCAATTGATATAAAAGGGGATCATATGTTCGGACTACACTCATGGGTTTCAAAAATTGCGCCTAAGTATTAAAAAGAAAAAAAAAAAAAAAATATATATATATATCACATTCGGTACATAATACACGACTTATACAGTTTCGGAGCCAAGATTGCCGAGCTACTCACCACCAAATACTGACCCCATCATTTTTTACACAAACAAAGCAAAACGATGTGTTTCCTATAGTGACGTAATCAATACAACAAGTTCAACAAGAATAATTACAAGGGCCAGTACTGTAAATCGATTGCCAACTCCAGAATGAATTCGGTGACCACTAGAGTCTAAGCCATAGTCCGGACCTTTGTGATGTTGATGAGAATGATGATGGCGGTGGTGGCGGTTGTGGTGCTTCTCCTCTTCGGGGAATTGAATAAAGTTCGTTTGCACAGCGCTCGTGGTGGATTTGATCACTCTTGCCGACTTGGGCAGGCTCGAAGTTCGTGTGGATGTGGAGTCTGTAATAAATTTGGATTTGGAATCCTTTGACTTGGGCTTCTCTGTTTTGTGATATTCTGGTTGAGACTTCTCTGACTTGGGCTTCTCCGTCTTAACTTGCCTCGTTGGTTTGGCATTATGAATAAGTGTTGTGAAATGAAACTCAGTTGACATCACTGAAGTAGTTGCAAACCAAGATTCAGTAATCAACGCCAACTTTCCCCCATCTGGTTTCACAGTCGGTGTAGGAGTCACGACTTCCTTGTGCTTTACCTGATCAACAGGCAACGTAGGAAACGCAAATTCAATCGGATGCCTACCACTAAAATCAGGCTCGTATTGTTTTTCCAGCTCGTTAGTAATTGTTGCATAATCCGACAACTTTGTCAGCGGAGCTGACCAAGAAGGTGACCAAACTCGTTCGTGAGGAACCGTCCAGTCCCCATGTCTTTCTTTTGGCACGGTGAAATCTTCTGTGTAATCAGAAGGTGGGGGTATTAATAATTGGGGCTCCCCAGGCACCACGTCCCCCTCCTCATCCTTGAGCCCTTCTTTGAAAATCTCGCCATTCTTGGCAACCAAGTCCACCCATTCCCCATTTGGCAACCATCCGTAAGAATAAGTGTCTCCGGTCGAGTAATCACTAACTTTCAAATTCCTCACATTCATAGTAAATGGACCATCTTGGTAATTAGTAAGACCTTTACTCCAAGCAATAGTCCCTTCGTTTTCCGTATCCTCTCCCGCCCATAAACTAATTTTAATCGCCATGGGAGAAGTGGGGAATCCTTGCTTGTTTTCGCGACGCAATTGACGCACAGGTTGATCGTCCAAATACCACACAATCTTGCTGGGTGTCCACATGACGCCATACTTGTAATACTCCTTCAAGGGGCTAATTTGTAGTTTGTGATATCTCTCTCGGTCATAAGTGGTGACATTCCCCTTGATGAAGTAGTTTGTTTGATAATCAAATGGGTCGCCGCCCAAGATTTCAGCAATATCAATCTCGTCCAAGTCATCACTTTGCAAGTAAATAGAACTCACAATACCACTACCAAATGCCCCCTTTATTTGTGCCTCAACTTTACCATACATGATGTAGAAATTAGACGTCAATGCCGGATTTTCAAACTTGTTCTTTATTGTCAATTGCATGCCATCGTCTTTGAAATTGATACCTTTCCTGCTACTAGTGATGGAGAAATGTTTGGATCCATTCGAAAAGGGTTCATAAATTGATGTTCCCAATGCCACATTGTTCACCAAACAAAACTTGTCTGCGTTGGGATTGCACACCACGGGGCAATAATACTCAGACATCAAATCGTCACCAAGACCATCATCACTGAGCAGATCAATCATGGTGTCCAGCAGTGAATTACCACTCAAATAATTGGTCCCGCCATTGCCAGCGTCAACCAGAAGGGCTTTGTCGAAAATGAGACAACACGTAATCAAGAATGCAATTGAAAACATATAGCACAATTATCAGTATGAAAGAAAAGCATCAGTGAAAAATTCACATCGAGATAGAAATCACCCCAATACTTTATACTTTATACTCTATCCCATATTGCCATCGCAAATGTGTGGAGTCATCAATACGATAGTAAGTCTCACAGAAAAAGACTCTCCATGGGAGACCATTCAACAGATCAAAAAAACCGTCAAAATTTAGGACAAAACAAAGGGAAAACGCGTCTCAGCATAACAATTTTTCTTTTCTGTCTCCTCAGACACACATTTTTCACCTGTTGTTGCCCCCCTCCCCCCCCTCCCCCTCCGATGTACACTGAAGTGCACAGAGTTTTACTTACCTATATCAGATCTGTCAAATCAGTCAAGCTACAGGACCTTCTTGACGCATTTGTCTTGATTTGCCAGCGGTTGGGCGTCGAAGAAGAGCCAACCTTAAACCTACTCAACCAATACATTGCTGATATCAATATTCAGATATCTCAACAGGGGTTCAAGATAGAGCGGAAAAATGACGAGAATGATGGGTCTACATATTTCATATTTATCAACACCATAGTTGACGAAATCATGAAGGAAAGTTCGATGTACACGACATCAGAGCTTGTTTCCATAAGGGGAATCATTGAAGATATAATTGATGCTAGAAATTTTGCATTTTCAACCACTAGAACTCAAGCACAACAAATCATCAGTGCACATCAGAATAAAGGTATAAAAGACTCGGCTGCATTTGTCGACAAGTTGATTGACGATGGGTGGTTTGATGCAACTTTGAATGATCATTTGATACTATCCGTCAAGAGTCTTTGCGAATTGAAACAGTATTTAATTGATGGGTACGGGACAAGTGAGGATGAAGATGATGGGAAGCTACTTCTTTGTCGACAATGCAAAGAGATTGTGACTATGGGCCTTCTTACGCTGGAAAAGATCCCCTTCCACAGAAAATGTTATGAAGTTTACTGCAGGAATAATAATAATAATAATAATAATGATTTGCAACCTACAGAACAAGGACAGATAAGAGTGGGTCCCGATCCAAGCACTCTATAAACACGACACAATAGAGTCTCAATTATCGTCATCAAAACTATCCAAATACTGTGCCTCAACTTCATCAAGCACATCCCAATACCATTCCTCAATCACCTGCTCCTCGTATCGATCATTCAATGGCTTTACTGGCTCAGGTGGAGGGAATTCAAAATCAGGGCCTGCATTCAATCGAACTGCACCATTTTGGAACGTTGATAACATGGGATAGTACCCCAATGTGCTGTCATCGGTGTTTCTGTATCCCGGATTCTGTTGCTGTTGGACATTTGGCTCAAGATTGAGATCCTCCCGTTCTTCAATATTTGTTGGTAGGAATGAATATAGATTATCAATACACGAATCTTGCTCAACACCATTTTTGAACACTCGTATTCTAGAATTGGCAATTACGGGGATGTTTTTTGTCTTGTCATCCATTTCAATAACTGCTTTTTCACCAAACACGGTGATTGGATTCAATAAATGATCCATTGTCTTTGTTTTTGTGTATTCATACTGATCATAATAAAGAGCACCTTTTGACTTTGTAGGAATCTGGTCTCTGACTATATTATCATGAGCGTTGAAAATTTCATTTTGTTCAACGGTATTTTGCTTCCATTTGGTCTTTTTCTTTTTGGCCTGATGTTGAGTAGAAATTTCTGCCGTTTTGCTCTCCACAAACTCCCTTATCTCACGCTTATGCTCCTTCAACGAGGGAAGCTCGATTAGAAACCCAACAACATCGCCGGTGGTGAACCCATTCTCAACACACACATTCTTTCTTCGACTGATAAACATCAACTCCCCGTCAACATCTCGTATACCGTACCCATACGCATCATAGCCTACTGGTGCTTCCAAACTCGCTTCTCTGCGTGCAACCCCGACCCTGACATGGCTATTTTCGTCGGCATTGAGTATTTTGAACTCAAAGTAGTATGAACCTTCTCTTATCCCCACATTACTTCTAGCTGACCTCCACCCTTGAGGCAGTGTTACTGACATTGAATCCTGGCTAAAGAGTATCCCCGACGAACGATCAAATAGACTGACGCAAGCTTGATATGGCGATAAGTCGGTTGTTGAATAAAAATTTGATGTGAAGAGGGGATTTGGTCGACATAGTTTGTACTTGAATCCCCGTCTGTTCACTGGTAAGTCCTCTACTTGGAAGTAGCTTACACCGTTTACAGTTTGTACTTTAGTCGGTACGGGTAAGGCAGGTGGTGGAATGTCTTGTAGTTTGAATGGCATTGGACGCAAACGCGGTTGAATAATGACATTGTGTTGTTTTGATGTGGGCTTGGAAGCTTTCTTGTTGTTGGGGCTTGGCGCGTCTAGTCTTGTGGAGGTGGATCCATCGTCAATGGCCTGGATTTGTGGCTCAATCGATGGTTCTTCTGAAAACCCTTGCCTCATTGATGAAGACTGACATTTACATCGATTGTTTTCTTTTTTTTTTTTTTTTTAAGCCGAAATTTTTGTGTTGTACTAAAATAGATTGATCTACACTACGAGACAAACTAAAATATACCAATAAAAAAAAAAAACGGAGTAACTATCACCACCAACTTTTTTCCTTCTTCATCTTCTCTTTGCTTCTATTGGTTGCCCTTCCAGTATCATGCAACAATGCCTGACTCTTTACCAACACTTTACCACTCTCATTTTCAATAACACTCTCCAACAAAATATGCTTCTTGTCATTCTCGTCACTAGGTTTGGTCTTTGTTTTTATGATAAGGAACTGATTGGCAAAAGTAGGGCGTTTATAATTGATTGTCAAGTTCTCCACTTTGAAGTCGTCTTTCAAATTGGATGTTGTGTCTTTGGACAATGACGCATTTCTTTTAAACGTTTCATTCAAAAGCGTAGCTATTATCCCACCATGGACTATGAATGGATACCCACACAATCTGTACCCTGCATGAATAATCGATACACCTTCATCGGTTTCTATATTGTGGAATGTCACGGGTTTGATCAAGATTCCACCAGGTTTGTTCAAAGTCCCATTCGTCAACGTTGGCTCATGATATTCCGCTTGGGTCTTGACTGACAATTCCTGATTATCCAACACATTTCTATCAAGATTCTCCCAGCTCAGCAATTTGAACCATTGATGGTTATTTTTCGGATGTGCCAATTTCTGATATATTGGTAAATTCTTCAACTTGTATTCCAATTGCAAAGCTTGTATGTTGACCAGTATTTGCTTGTCGTCAACAGCAGTATACTTTTCATAAAGATTAAACAACGTCTCATTATACGACAAGTATCCTCCAAGTAAAAAAAATGCAGTGGTTGTTTTCCAGTTGATCCATTTACGATTTGGTGGGGATCTGGGTAAATGATCAAATGGTGAGTCGCCGGCCGTTCTTGTTGCTAGATGACGCCTCTGAATAAACGACTTGACCGTTCTTTTGTAAACTATAGCTGGATTTGGCAATTTTGGAGGTGCAGGCATGTTAGGTGTTTTCGGCAAGAAGGAAGTGCCTTTCAAACAGTCACAGATTGGAAATTGATCTCGTTTTGTATTTTTCCCATCAAAACCACAATTTTGTAGAGAGAAGTAACGACGAAAAAGAAAAAGAAAAAAAAAAAAGGGGGGGGGGGCAGAGTGAGTATGTTTACACTCGACGCTGCAATGAAAGAGAGTAAGTTAATTACCCTGAACACTGTCCTCAAGGGTGTGGTTGTCCACTTCCAAAAAAGAAAAAGGGCAAAAAAAAAAATAGAAATGTTAGATGAAGCTAATCAAGCAACGAAAAAAGAAAAACAATGGACGAGATAAGAATCGAACTCATGACCTTTCCCATGCTAAGGGAACGCGCTACCAACTACGCCACACGCCCGTTTTGTTAGTCAACAATTCTTTATGTTAGTTTTGTGGCTAAAGTTTTAGTCACGTTTTTTTGTCTCAAATCTTCATTTGAAATGTCGGCAACACAATTCATGTTGTTTGTTAATGCTTTAGGTGTAATTTTTTGAGCTTTTAGTTCCATGAATGGTTTATTCCCGAACTTTGAAATGACCGGATGATGTGGTACAATTTTGACATTCAAATTGAGCAAAACAAATGCTTCTATAATGAATTTGTAAGCCAAACACTTCACATCTAAGGTATTATGACCCAAAGTTAACTGCCTTTATCTCGCATGTAAGCAAGCACCGACTTCTGGTGGAAAACGGTTCAGGCATTATTTGGAAGGAGTTTGAGTGGTTGCAAAAAAGGTAGCGCAGTTTTGTCGTATACAATTATAGCCTCCAGCTTTCAATGAAACCCATCCCAAGTCAGTGGCCGCTACGTAGCTGCTATGTACCAAAATAGAGCAGCAACACATCCAGTCAGATGACGTAAATGTATACTTTCGACTTTTGCGCTTGAGAATGATTTGAAAGAGCAGCACTATGTTCTACGCACACACCTTTTTGGCTGGAGAGGAGTTGAACCTTTCAAGCACAGCCCTTTTGGCCTCTGCCGTACAAGTTTAAGTAAAAGAACTTAGAAATGGCGTTGCTTCTGTAAAAAGAGAATCTCAAAGACAAAAATCTTTTTACTCATGCACGTTATTAAGAATAGTTTATTCAAAGACAGACAATAAAAATCTAAGCAAGTTCAAGCTAGAACAAAAAAAAAAATGAAAAAATGAACAATAATCTTTTTGTAACTCCAAGCAAGAACAATCGGACTTTTGAAGAGTAAGATACTTGAGTGGCCAGAGTCGCCTCTCTTGCTCACTACTGCTTCTTGTCATAGACTGGTAACGATACGTAACAATAACATATACTGTGTGCCATTGGCCACAAGGGATTTACTGCATACGTGTTATTCTCACCATATTCACTTTGTTCAATCTCTTTTTGTTTATTATGTGTTTTATTTTTAGATCCTTTAAAAATAAAAGCAAAAATAGAATGACCAATAAATTACAATACATTTTGCGGGCAGTACAAAAAGAGAATGACTAATACGAGGGTTATAGTGAAGAGGGGTCTTTCAGGGTTCTCTGGTCAGCCGAACGTTGTAGACTTTAATTACTTGTCCAGGTAGAGTGTGTGACAATCCTGTATTTCATGGACTACTTATGGAGATGTCTAATATTGAAGTTGGCCTTTTCCTGTAGCACTTTGTTTAGTGGCAACGGTGGTGGTTATTGGAAAAGATGGATCATGTATTTACAGTACTTCTTTTGTCATCTCTGTGTAGAAAGAAAGAGCAAAAAGAGCAAAAAGAGCAAAAAGGACAGCAGTACAAACAATAATAATAATTTTTTAGTTCAGACTTTCAAATTCAAAGGAGAAACAAAGAGACAAAAATTTTATTTTTTTTTTTTTTATTTTTTTTGTTCTTTTGCCAACTACAAAATTCTAATTCAATTGCCTTCCTGTTTGTTTTCAACACACACACACATTTTCACACACCCCTTGAATCACACAACTTTTATCATCATCACCATTTAGTTGTTAGTGTTACTCATACATACCCCCATACCACACACTATATTATCACCAATCACCACATTCCCTATTTGCAATAACCACTATCACTACAACCACCACCACCACCACCACCACCACTCAATTGATATACTTCATAATCAGTCACTCCTTGTAAATGGTGGAATAAATCACAACACCGCACAACACATCATCATACACACCACGATATTAGCATTTACACACACATATAAATATACCCAGACGTATACACGCTCCTTACTTCTGATAGACATACCCAAACCCCATTCTATTTTTCTCAGTCAATCATGAGTTCGTCACCGAACAAGTCTGAGGATCTCCCCACCAGAGTGTCCAGCAGAAAGGGAAAAAATTTGCATGTGGCTCATAGACGCTCGCCTTCCGAACTTACCACTTTGATGGTGGAACAATACAACTTACAACGCCAATTGGACCAGGTCCAAGCACAGCAAAGACAAATTTTGGAACAACAGCAACAGCAACAGCAACAGCAACAGCAACAACAACAATACTTACAGCCACAGTTTGAGTACCCACCCCTGTCATCCTCCTCGCACTCTGACTTTCTGCATTCTTCACAGCAGACCACCCACAACAACATCAACCGTGGATCTCACTCTAGATCATCTTCCATCAACAACAACAACAACAGTACCACCTACAACAATTCTCATAGAAGGACAGGCTCGGCAAGTGGAACTGCTCATGGCCACACAAGAAGACACTCTCTAGCACTCAATGAAGCTATTGCCGCAGCTGATCAACAAAGAACAAGTAGACTCAGCTCCAGCCCCGTGCAAGCGGACGCGGCAGCGGCAGCGGCAGCTGATGACCACAAGCCTGGGTCGTTCAAATTTCCACCAGAAAGTAACGTTCCACCAAGTCCTAACAATGCAGTTCACAGCAGATCAAGGTCACTGGCATATGGCCAGCAATCATTCAAGTTCCCTGCAACACCATCACAGGAGGGGGCTAGTGGTACTAATAGCTTGCTTCCTCCAACACCTAACTTTAGCATTACACAGTCTCCTGAGCGTGGGGGAGGCAGCGGTGGTCTCAATCACAACAGAAAGCCCTCCCATTATAGAACTGTTTCTCGCAATTCCGAAGGTATCAATCAAAACTGGAGACAACAAAACACACATTTATCACCACAATCCGGCTCCCATCACAGACAACTATCGGGTTTGGAACCACCTCCAGGATTTGTTCCTGGCCACAGACCTCGTCAAAGCTCTTATGGAGGAGGAAATTCGGTCTCATCCATCTCACAGTTTTTGCCCAACAATAATGGCGGCGGCGGCGGCGGCGGCAGCGGTAGTGGTGGTGGAGCTCAAGGAGGAGGTGGACAAAATACCAGCAACGGCCGTAAGTCCCTTTTTGCTCCTTACTTGCCTCAATCATCTCTTCCAGAATTGATTAATGAGGGTCGATTAGTCACTGGGACATTAAGGGTTAACAAGAAGAATAGATCAGATGCATATGTCTCAACTGATGGATTGTTGGATGCTGACATTTTTATTTGTGGATCAAAAGATCGTAATCGTGCATTGGAAGGAGACTTGGTTGCTGTTGAGTTGTTGGTTGTTGACGAGGTTTGGGAGTCAAAGAAGGAAAAGGAGGAAAAGAAAAGGAGAAAGGACCACAACACTAGACCGTTGAATGATGATATTCACAACGATGCAACATCAGCACCCACAACTGCTACTGCCGCAGGGGGCTCCTCCACCGAGGGGAAAGACGAAAAGGGCGAGGAAAACACATTAGGAAGACGTGGCTCTCTTAAACAAAGACCAACAATGAAGAAAAACGACGATGTCGAAGTAGAGGGTCAATCATTACTTTTGGTTGAGGAGGAGGAGATAAATGACGAGGTGAAGCCACTATACGCAGGGCACGTAGTGGCTGTTGTTGATAGAATTCCTGGTCAATTATTTGCAGGTACTTTGGGTTTGTTGAGACCAGCACAAGCTGCACAAGCTGCTAGAGACAAGAAGTCTGGAAATGAGCCATCCGTGCATACTCCTAAAGCGCCCAAAATTGTGTGGTTCAAGCCGACTGATAAAAAAGTCCCATTGATTGCTATTCCTACAGAACAAGCACCATCTGATTTTGTAAGCAACCATGAAAAATATGCTGATCAATTGTTTGTTGCATCGATTAAAAGATGGCCCATCACATCATTGCATCCTTTTGGAACTTTGGTGTCCAAGTTGGGAAAAATTGACAGCCCAGAGATTGAAGTGGATTCTATCTTGAGGGATAACAATTTTCTTTGCGACGAGTATCCTAATGATACGCTTGATGACGAGGAGCTACACAATACGTTAGAGTTACCACCCGTTGAACCTGAATTGGAGAATGGAAACAGAACTGAATATTTGAATGACTACATTATTGCATTTTCTCCAAACGGCGAGTTTGTCGATCACGCATTACACGTGAAGAGATTGTCCAACACAAAGATTGAATTGGGATTTCATGTTGCAGACGTGTCTTACTTTGTTAAACCAGGGTCACCATTGGATCGTAAGTCAAAGAAGAGATCGTCCTCCGTTTTCCTTCCCCAGAAAGTTGTCCATTTATACCCTCAACAGCTCAACAAATTGATTTCGTTCAAGGAGAATGTAAAGAACTTGGCTTTGTCAGTAATTTTTGAAATTGACACTACAAATTTCGAGGTTGAGGATATTTTCATTCACGAGTCGGTAATTGTGCCTAAGCAGGTTGTCAATTACGACTTTTTCGACAAGATTTTGGGAAACAAACCCGTGGACACCATTTCGTCTGCAACTTCTGACTACATTAGAACATTTAGCTTGATTGCGAAAGAATTCCGCCGCCATCGTTTAGCAAATAGAAGCTTGGGCATCACACCAAACTTGACGTTGTTGGACCAATTGGACGATGAAAAAGTTGCATTGAGCTTGAATATCTTTGACGACAGTTTGGCACGTGATGTCATCTCCGAAATAGCATTGAAGGTGAATTCTGCAATTGCCGCTAAAGTTCAAGTTGGATTGGGAAACAAGGCATTTTTGCGTCGTCAAGGATTGCCCACCTTACAAAAAATTGAGACTTTTGTGCGTAAAGCTACCAACTTGGGATTCAAAATTGATACCACCGATGCAGCCACTTTGCAGAATTCGCTATTGAAGATTGAAGATCCTGTCAAGAGACAATGCGTTGAGATTTTATTGTACAAGTGTATGGCTCGTGGGAAATATTACGTTGCTGGTAAGCAGGATCCCGATAGTTATGGTCATTACTACTACAACTTGCCCTTGTACACCCACTTTACTGCACCATTGAGGCGGTATGCCGACTTGGTTGTTCAAAGGCAATTGAAAGCGGTGTTGCGCAAAGAGGATGAGGAGAAGGATCTTGATTCATTAAAGGCGTTGGCTGATTATTGCAATTTCAAGAAAGATTGTGCTGCCAGTGCTCAAGAACAGGCTATCCATCTCTTGTTGTCACAAACGATTAATGAGTTGAGCGAAAGTGCCGGTCAGTTGTTGTGCATGGGTACTGTTGTACAAGTGTATGAGTCTTCTTTTGATGTTTTCATTCCTGAATTTGGTATTGAAAAGAGGGTCCATGGAGACCAGTTACCCCTTGCTAAGGCCGAATTTGATAAAACAAATAGGGTCTTGGAGCTTTTCTGGGAAAAGGGTGTTGATTCGGCAACTTATGTTCCACCGGACGAAACCACGTCCTTGTCGTATAGAAACTCTATCAAGAACAAGTACAGGACTTCGTCCACGGAAGCTGCTAAGATCCAAAACAAGGCCATTTTGGAGAACAAGGAATCAGGTGAAGATTCAATTGTGGAAAAATTGCGCAAGATGAAATTGGAGCCTCCTAAATTGACGATACCTCCATTGAAAAAGTCAAAAGAGGTGGTGGGTGACGATGCCACCAAGTCGATGCCAAATTCTCCAACACAATCCCACATTCCACACAATGTGAGAACCAACTCTTCCTCACTCATTGATGAGTCAGAAGGATCTAATGGTTTGGGATTGGCTCCATATTTGCAGAATCTTGAAACCAGAGTGGATGGTGACTCACATATTCAAGTTGTTAGGGAGTTGACCGAGGTTCCAGTATTGTTGAGAGCGGAAATTGGTATGACGTTGCCATGCTTGACGGTTCGTGTTTTGAATCCATTTACGTAGTTATGTATATATAATGAAGAATATTTCGGTCTAAAGTTTTGATGACTACTGAATGTATATGTAGTGGTGTAAATGTTGTGAACACTAAACGTCGAAACCGTTTAAAATTAGCGCGCGAAAGCGGTTTAATTAGAAGAAGAAGAAGAAGAAGAAAAAAAAAAAATGGAAAAGAAAATTCCAAACGGAAGTAGAGACCCTTCTGACCTCGACACCTTATTTTTGATTAATCATATAGGACACCTCCTTGCTGTCCCAAATATGTCAGAGAACAAGAAAACTGAAAACGATGGTCTCAAGCGGGACATCGAGTCTGTCAACGGCAGCAGCACGCACTCACCAAGACCCGTTGTCCATTCCAAGAGATCCAAACTCGTTACATCATCGCACTTTGATCTCAACTCTCCGCTACAAACTAGACCTGCATCACCTTTGATTCTCAACCCACCAATTGACTCCGATGGCTTATCCTGGCCGTCGCATGGTGCCAGATCGCGCATCGACCAGACACCGGAGGAGGCAGCAGAGCGGGAGAAGCGTATCGCTGATGCTGTACGTACAATCTTGACTGAGTTGGGAGAGGATACGAACCGTGAGGGGATCTTGGAGACGCCCGAAAGGTATGCTCGTGCCATGTTGTTCTTCACAAAGGGATACGAAGACAATATTCGAGATGTGATCAAGAAGGCTGTGTTTGAAGAGAATCACGATGAGATGGTGATTGTGAGAGATATTGAGATATATTCGCTTTGCGAACATCACTTGGTTCCATTTTTCGGTAAGGTGCACATTGGATATATCCCCAACAAGCGGGTGTTGGGGTTGAGTAAATTGGCCAGGTTGGCAGAGATGTATGCGAGAAGGTTTCAAGTGCAGGAGAGATTGACAAAGCAGATTGCTATGGCCTTGAGTGAGATTTTGAAACCGCGTGGCGTGGCTGTGGTTATGGAGGCTACTCATATGTGTATGGTGAGTCGTGGTGTGCAAAAGACCGGTAGTTCAACAACTACGAGTTGTATGCTTGGATGTTTTAGAGATCATCAAAAGACAAGGGAAGAGTTTTTGACGTTGTTGGGGAGAAAGTGAAAAGCGCGGCAAAAGCATAGATGGTTTGATGTATGTTGCAGATTTAGTTCAACACAAATGGTACGGGCATGGGGGCCAAGTGGTGCAAAGTAATACCCACTTTGCTAACAACAATTTTTTCTTTCACTTTACTTTACTTTTTATTTAATGTGTTACGATAATTCAACTTATACAAACTCAAATACTGTTTATACAACTATATCTTTTCGGCATTATCACCGGCAGTTCTATTTGATTAGTTTTGCCGCATGCAAGACAAGCTTGTCGTCACCGTACTGACCAATGAGTTGAATTCCGATACCATTGAACGGCACTGATATTGCCGGCAAGCCGGCAAGCGAAACAGGCACGGTGAAAATGTCATTGATATATTCGTTAATTACATTTTCGGCATTTTTTGTAGTACTCTCCTCTACTGAAGGTGCCGCATCCATTGCAGTTGGCGATATGATCAAATCACAGCCTTGTTCGTTATACAGATCCTGAAGTAGCGGATGCCTCATTTTGAACACAGATGATAATTCTCTTGTCAACTTTTCACGCAATTCAGTTGCCTTTGCATAATGGTTGCCGGACTCGGAACTTAATGTGTAATTTCCCAATTGTATTCTGCTTCGTACTTCTGGACCTAGGGATTCCGTCCTGTTCTTGAAAATCAATTCCATGGGGTGATCATTGACGTTAAGGGGTTTGGAAGTGTAGCCGTATCTTGTTCCATCGTATCGGGCCAAGTTGGAGGCAGCTTCGGAGGTGGCAATGGTGTAATAAACTGGCAATGCCTTTCTTATCGCTTTAGCCGAAATAAACTTCACCTTGTGTCCAAGATCAATTAAACTTTCCAAAACTTCAATCCATTTGGATCGAACATGGTCCGATACCTCATCAAACAAGAAATGCAGCGGTATTCCAAATGTCAATGGCGACAAGTCGTCAGTGGTCTCCATATTCTTTCTCACTGATTCAGGGAGCGAAGTTGGATCTTTTTGATCCTCCACATTCAAAACATCATACACCTTCTCCACTAAACCGATATCTTTACTGAGGATCCCCACTGTATCTAGGGTTTGTGCATATGGTATCACACCCCATCGAGAAATACGTCCGTATGTAGGTTTAAACCCAAAGACATTGCAATAACTGGCAGGTAACCGAATGGACCCTCCAGTGTCAGTACCAATGGCAAACTTAGAGACATCTCCCGCGACAGCAGCAGCTGATCCACCAGACGAGCCACCAGGGACAGCATTTTCATTGAATGGATTCACCACTGCTCCATAATACGAATTCAAGTTGGACGATCCCATCCCAAACTCGTCAAGATTGGCTTTTCCAATACAAGTGGCTCCGCCATTTGATAGTAGCTTGACGATGGTGGCGTCAAAGGGCGATTGGTAGTTGTATAACGCATGCGACGCAGCAGTCGTGAGAAAATCCTTGGTGACAATGTTATCTTTCAATGCATATGTTGTGTTTGAAAGGGGACCGCTTTGTCCTGCAATTGTACCTTTGGTAATGATACTATTGAACGAATCAGTTCTAGTGGAGTAACTTCGAAGTCGGCTAAATTGTCTGGCCATACTCTGGGCAATAAATTGAATCGTTATCTCAACTCTGTTTCATGCCACATAATTCTTCTCTGGAAAAAAGAAGCCCCCCCCCCCAAAAAAAAAAAAAAAAAAAAAAAAAAAAAAAAAAAAAAAAAAAAAAAAA
>NW_026261444.1:0-5586 GCF_024610275.1 Lodderomyces theae | reverse complement strand
GGGAAAGGGATTTATTGGGTTGGTTTTAGTTTCGTTTCTTTTTTTTTTTTTTTTTTTTTTTTTTTTTCCCGTTTTTTTTTTTTTTTTTTTTTTTTTTTTTTTTTTTCCACTAACCAACCAACCTCAAACTCATATTGGAGGCTTTTCATTTTCTCTGGCAACAATCATCTACACTCACAGTGCAAACTTCTGGTTTCATCCTACTCCTTGACATCTCTGGGAAATGGAATCCACCCTGGTGTCAGCAAACACAAAAGTGATAAAAAAGCGAAAATACAGCAGGGGAGGATGTAAAGAATGCAAGAGACGAAAGATAAAATGTGACGAAGCAAAGCCAAATTGCCATACATGTGCTAGGTTGAACAAATATTGCGTCTATCCATCCTCCGTATCCTCATCTACTCAAAAGATCCTGTTTGAAGACCCGCAGATTGTACTTGTTGAAGGAGGTAACCAGCGAATATCCAATGGAAGGAATCGATCTACACAGTCTGGTTCAAATGTGCAATCACCCAACTTGCATCGCGACTGGAGTAATCTACTAGTGGACCTGCCACTGCACCGAGAACCGCATCCGAATAGTCTACTACCTCATCCACTCAAGTTGTATCAAGTCAATCACAGCCACATGAGGTCACCGATATCATCCAGATCACTAACACATGATACCACGTCTTTGTCCAATGTTGATGTTGATTTGGACCGCACCACCAGGTTGAACTCGCATCTACCGCAGCAACCCCATGTAATGCACCCACAACATACGGAAACAGAGCCGTCTTCCCACGAGCGCAAAGGGTACAAAATCTCCGATATCTTATCACCAGATATTGATTTCTTGAATGACTACAATTGGGGAAGTATTGCACCTGATGAGGTTCGAAATCTATTTGGGGATGCAAATGTTTTAGTCCACGACTCATTGGAGATATTTGGGTTTGAACAATTCAAACACTTTACCGATTTGGATGATGATGACGGGTTTAATCGCGGCGACGATTTTAACTACTCAAATAGTGTTCATGGATCAGAAGAGCTACTGTCAATACCCGACTTCCCCATGAAAGAGCTTTCACACAAATCCGAATCACAGCCTATTCTTGATTCGAGCCACAAATCAAACAAAGAGTTGATTGAATCCACTTTTGATGATGTGGACTTTGCAGGTCCACATGAAGTGTATTTGAACAAGTTGACCGACACTGAATTGGGGTATCACTTGTTTCCTTTTGCTCATGGTATAGGCGCAAATGCAGTGTTGAAGATTTTGTTAAAATATCTGCAAGGATGTTCGTATTTGCTCACTGCATTATTGTCGAGCTCTGCTACTTTTCAATTCATACAGAGTAGGAAACCAGTGCACGAACAAAACAGGTCCAAATACACTTCAATTTGTCTAAAGCTACTCAGTGATGCTTTCCCCAAACCAAATGAAAAATCCTCCTCCATGGCAAACGATATCGAAAAGTTGCTATTAACTATACTAATTTTAACATCGTGCTTTACGGCGACTGCATATTTCCAGCAAGAGTCTGCTCCAAATTCAACTATAATGCTTTCTTGGAAGACCCATTTGCGAGGAGTAAAAGACTTGTTGTTGAAGTACACAGAGCTCACCAAGTCTTCAAGTAGAGCTTATATCTCAGATGGGTTGGCATTAGCCAAAAGCTGGTTTTTTTCAATCGAGGCATTGGCAGAATTGAATGACCCCTTGGGCGGAACATTGCATTATCTGAAGGAAAATATATCGCAAGTTGTTGATATCATTGCGACCGATGCAGAGCACGACCATTCTGAATTGAGCAGAATATGGTTGCAAACGGGCTATTTCAGTCGGGATCGAAATGCAGAGTACCACGATGCCTTACTCAAGATCAATTTACTCACAGCACAGTATCCCAACTTGGTCCAATTTAATTTGTTCAATGGGTACAGCATCAATGTTGTGCGAATAATTGATGAAGTAACCAAGTGTTTGGATTTACTTCGAGCGCATAACAATGTACAAGTATCTGGGTTTAGAGTAGCTAAAGTTGTGTCATTGATTGCACAAGGAAGAGATTGTTCTGTTGTTCCAATGGTTAACAAGACAACATTTGAAATACCCATCGAATCTATTGGGCACCCAAATTACCCCAAACTAGAGCGCATCTCATTTCCAGCGTCATGCTACGCTAGAGAAACGTTACCCGATGGCAAGGTTGTATGCTACTCGTGGTTTGATTGGAGTGAACAAATGCATATTGAGTCACTCGCATTGAAGATTTACATCACACAGGGTATTCTCAAGCTACCTAAAAGCCATCCCATTATCAAAGAGTTGAAAATACGAATCATTGACTCAATGTTTTTCATCAAAAGAAAAAGCGGCGACTCGAGTGGGTACGCCAACGACGTTTATCTTGCGCTGGAAAAGTATTACGTTTCAAAGACTTTATTTGACGAAAGGGCACTCATGGCGCAAAGTACATTTCGTCAGTGTTTGCAAGTTCAGTTGAATGACGACGATTTAGAGAAGTTGACGCTATATTTTAAAGCATTGGCTAAGTTGGGCAATGGAAGCGCATTGATTGCATTGGAGATGATCAACAAGTCGAGCTTAAGATCGAAACGCACAGCTGGAGTAGATGAGAACAACGAGTCTCGTGGTGAGAGATTGGAAATTGTTGACAGCCCTGATGACGATCAAACAAATATGGAGTTCATACCATATTCGTAGACATTGAAAACCATAGTATTCACAGAGACGGGGGTGGGGGCGCTTATTCGTGTAGCGTGTAGCATGTAATTTTTTTGTGGTGTATGTATATGCTCGTACCCGTTTGAATATTCTCTCGCTGCAATGCACATCGTATCGGGCTCGTACGTCGCGAGAAAGATGACGATGTGGATAATGATGTAATGGACGGCGCGGCGCCTGGTGAGAGCACTGGGTCCGACGATTATGATAATTTTTTTTCGCCCCGTGTTTGTGCGACAATTGATCGATTCCACTTCCACTTCATTTTTTGTGTTTTTTCATTTCTCTTGTTTTGCTTTTGTTTTTACTTTTGCTTTTGCTTTCAACAAAACAAAGCAGCAGCCACCTCAATCTTTCCTCTTCTTCTTCTTCTTCTTCTTCTTCTGTAACGTACGACACAGGGTTTCTTTTTTTTATTCCAACTATGGCAGGAGAATCTACTCCATTGGTTTCGTCCAATGCATCTGAATCAGCAACTACTCCAAAAAGTGGATACTTGCGTAAGGACCAAATCGAGTGGGAATTTGGTGGTCCCATTGGGGCATTGGGGATGATTATCGGTTTCCCATTGTTGATGTGGTACATGTGGATCGGAGCAGAGTTTTATCATGGTAAATTCCCCTGGCCAGAACAAGACCAATCCTGGTCGTATTTCTTGTTATTGTTGTGGGAATTGGTCAAATTGAATGGATTGCCTACTTTTGGTACGTGGTTATTCTTTACTTTATTTATCATCATTCAAGGTGTTTTCTACTTGACTTTGCCGGGGGTCTGGACTAAAGGTCAGCCATTGACTCATTTGAATGGTAAACAGTTGCCTTATTTCTGCAATGCCATATGGTCCTTTTACACCACTTTGGCCGGGTGGTTGGTGTTGCATTTCACAGGAGTTTTACCAGCTTATTACATGTTGGACAACTTTGGTAGAATAATGACTGTGGCTATTGGCTATGGTGTCTCATTGTCAATCATCTTGTACTTGATTTGTATTTTTGTCACTGGCGATTATCACAGAATGACTGGTAACCATATCTACGATATGTTTATGGGTGCACCATTGAACCCAAGGATTGGCAAGTATCTCGATTTGAAAATGTTTTTTGAAGTGAGAATTCCTTGGTTTATCTTGTTCTTTTTGAGTTTGGGGTTGTGTTTCAAACAATATGAGAATTACGGGTATGTTACTCCGCAAGCTGGATTTTTGCTTTATGCTCATTGGCTCTATGCTAATGCTTGTGCAAAAGGTGAGGAATTGATTGTCCCCACATGGGATATGGCTTACGAGAAATTTGGTTTCATGTTGTTGTTTTGGAATATTGCTGGAGTACCATTCACTTATTGTCAATGTACGCTATACTTGGCTTACCATGATCCAAAAGAATACCAATGGTCAACTGCTTACAACGTCTTTTTGTTTATCTTGATCACAGTTGCATACTACTTCTTTGACACTGGTAACCGTCAAAAGAATAGTTTTAGAAGAGTCATGGCTGGAAATACCCATATTAGAAAGACTTTCCCATACTTACCCTACTCTGATCTCACCAACCCCAAATATATCAAGTGTGCAAATGGATCTTTGTTGTTGACCGATGGCTGGTATGTTTATGCTAGAAAGATGCATTACACTGCTGACTACATCCAAACTTTGACATGGGCATTGATGTGCGGATTTAGCTCCCCATTCCCATGGTTTTTCCCTGTTTTCTTCTTCATCGTATTGGTCCATAGAGGATACCGTGACCAAAGAAAATGCGAAAAGAAGTACGGTGAAGATTGGAATAGATACTTGGAAGCCTGTCCTTACATGTTTATCCCTTACGTTTGGTAAGATTACCAAGGTTAAAGTACAAAAAAAGAAGGAGCAAGAAAAAAAAAAGTTTATCGATTTTCTTACATACATATATATATATGTATAGCTGCTACTCAATCTTGTTCAGCTATGGCCACAAGTCTCTCATCTATCTCATCTGGAGTCAAAATTCGAAACTCTCCTTCAGTAGCAACACCAATCTCAATATCATTCTTTCTGAAATCAGTTCCCAACACTGAACTCAATGCAGTAATTGCAAAATCAACAGTTTCTTTCCAATCACCCTTTACATGGTCAGTCTTTTTAAACTTCTTCTCCAAGTATGTTGTAGCTTCCTGCTGCTTTGGACCAGTGGCCACCGCCTTGACGCTGGTGTAATAGCCAGCAGGATCACATTTGAAAACCTGGGGACCTTTTCCTTCATCTTCAAAATCAACTTGAACAAACGTCAATGCTACTCCCAATGGTCTCATATAGGCTCTTTGCGTATACAATTGTGACAAGTTGGCCATCCTTTTACTCAAGCTTTCAACTGGCATTTCATACCCATACTTGTATCTAAATTCAGTAGCCTCGCTACGAGCCCGCATTGCTTGCGCTCTGGCATCGGCTATGGATCCAGTGGCAACCATACCTATACTAGGAGTGATTTTGAAAATGTAGGAAATAGTCTTTGCATCCAACAATTTATCAGGAATCTTCTTTTGCGATATAATAACTGCTGAATCTTGTCCTGTTACTCCAATTGACGTGATGTTGGAGGAATTGATAGCCTTGAACGCGTATTCAACTTGGTACAACCTCCCTTCTGGGGAAAAAATAGTAATGTGTCTATCAAATCCGGCTGATCCTGACATTGTATGTGGTAATTGACTGAGTAGGGCGTGGTGGTAAGATACCGAGTTATTGGTGAATGTGTGTGTGTGTGTGTGTGAATGTGTCGTCAGTGGCGAAAGTCGAAATTTTCTGATAATTTTCTGTCTCCCTCTTTTTTTTTTTTTTTTTTTTTTTTTTTTTTTTTTCTTTTTTTTTT
>NW_026261445.1:0-5802 GCF_024610275.1 Lodderomyces theae | reverse complement strand
CAACAACAACAACAACAACAACAACAACAACAACGTCATCAAGTGCAGCCTAGACAACCATTGTCAACCATTAACTGCTCTCATGTTGAGAGAAAAAGACCGTACGAACCTTTAAACAGTTCGGCATACAACTCAGCCAAGGCAAAGAGGACGTTGTCGTTGCCCTCCTACTCACATATTCAAAACATACAGCAAGCTGATCGTGCCAATACAGCCACTAGGTATAATAGAGAAAACGTTGAAAATAGATTCAAGCTGGCGCCGTTCTTTCAGGAAAAGGCAGTTTATGATAGTGGGAAAAAGAGACCAAAATATTCTTCTGCAACTACTCCTTTGTCTCAAAGCAAACCTAGCTCAACTCCATCTCAGTTGATCACTCAGAGAGCTGTCCGTACCAGGTCCATGTTCACAAACACACCCATTATGGTTTCTTCGCCAATCAACGAAGAAGAGTACTCGTCAGATGACCCTGAATACAAAGCCAATCATGATAACGATGATAGTATCGAGGAAGGTGAAGAAGAAGAAGGGGGGGAGGAGGAGGAGGAAGAAGAAGATGATGATGAGGATTACAATGCTACTTCGCCGTACACGCCTCAACAACCGCCATATGTGAGCAAAGAAACCCCACCAGAATTACCCGAGGATTTGGACAGCAAGCGCACTCATACAATAACTAGTGCAAAATTACCCAAAAATCATGGATTGGTCTGCATAAACTCTTGCTGCCAAACGCAGTCGTCAATTGCATGGAAATACTTTGAAACTGAGTACAAGCCGCATTTTTCAGCTCTTATACGAGCTACAGAGTTTGACAAGAAACATTATGAAGGTATGCTTGGTCCTTTATGTAATGCGTGCTTTCTTTTTTACAAAAATAAAGGTTTTATGAGACCTGAGCATGTTGTGAGGAAATACAATCAACAACAGCGATACACGCAAAAGTTGAAAATGAAGAACTCCAAGGAGGACGATACCGATAATGCCAAGCAGTCGTCGTTGTCGTTGTCGTCTACGTCACTCAATGATGTTGCTAATAAAAGAGCGTTCCATTCTTCGCCTAAAACTTTCCCAACTCCATCGCATACGCCGTCCGCAATTAATCAAGTGATACAAAATAAGTACCACAGTGGTCAAAATTATAATCAACAGCAGCAACAGCAGCAACAGCAGCAACAGCAGCAACAGCAGCAACAGCAGCAGTACAGTCATCATTTCAATCCGTTACCATCGGGGCAAACACCCGACTATCATGATCTACTACATCAACTCAATGTGTATGGTGGTCCATCTACAGATATCGATCCATTACCTGGTGCCACGCCGCCAATGCTCGCGACAAAGTCCAATACTAGGATTATAAATGTTGCAGATACTGATGCCAAGCGTGCGGCCAGACAAAACACGACAATTATTGGTTACTGCGAGGGGGAAGATAAGGAAAATTGTCCACCACAAGAGCCAGTGACGAATAAAGAAATAGCTGAATTTGACGCCATGTTACAATCTATTCACGACGATTCAAACTCAACGTGGATGAATTTCTTCACTGATCCCGTGAGAAAAGATGGGAATAGTCCCAATTCCAAAACTCCAGTTGACCAAAACCCAATAACACAAATGAAGAAATCATCATTCACCAACTCTCCTTCACATGCATCGCACAAACAACTGTCAATGACAAACATGCCTAGTTCGCCCTACCTTTCAGCTCAGTCGCAGAATGACAACAATCAGAATGAACTAGATGATGTGTTGGGTAATGCAACAGTATTCAAGCAGGGAGACGATGCAGTATCAGAAAGAGCACGAGAAGTAGGAGGAGGATCCTCACCGCAACATGCCAGTAGAACAGATACTGCGAACCTGTTGATGAATTGGCAGCACAACACGACTACTAACTCGGTGTTGAAAGATTTGGGATCTACACCCAATACGGATTTTTATTCGACTGCCGATCATGAAGAAGACAAGTTTGATGGAAGTAGGAGTCTTGATTTGAGTGCCGAAAATGTACATACTAGTTGACGTAGATTAATTATTTAATAGATAGGATTCAGTACCACTTTGGATGCCGTTCCAATCTAGTAGATTCAATCAGTGGCTAAATAGACCCCCTTGAAGGTTCTTTGGCATGAAGATCGTGCAAGACCACCCTTTAAAAAGAAATTCCTTTCTGGGTTATTTATCAAAAAAAAAAAAAGCTATACTTTTTCCGATGGCTTAAAGCAGGGGTGTTTTTTGTCATGAAATTTCCTTTGTAGTGTAATGGCTATCACGGTTCGCTTTCACCGAGCAGATCGGGGTTCGATTCCCCGCAAGGGAGCTTTTCTAATTTTCGACACATCCTTTGTAGTGTAATGGCTATCACGGTTCGCTTTCACCGAGCAGATCGGGGTTCGATTCCCCGCAAGGGAGTAGAAAATTATTTTTTTTTGAGTTTTTTTTTAGGAGGCGGGGGGTTGATGTACTTGAGTTATTATAGTGTTTGTGTTCGAAGCTACAGTTGGAAAGAAAAGAAGTGTTTCTCCTAACTCGATTATATGTTTCGTTTGCGTTTGCTGGTTTGTTTTCTTTTTTTTATATATATTTTTTTTTTTTTGCAACGTTTTTCTGCTAAACTTTATAAAAGTATTAAAGTCTTTTTTGAGACATGGAGTCAATGATGTTCACCAGTAACTGAAAAATTTGATTATGGTGTGTAATGTGATTTATATTTTCACACACGGTTTCATCAAAATGGGATAGGCTCCTTATAGGTCTAGATGACTTCGAAAATGTTAGAGCCAAAGATTCTTGGAGAGATGAGGTCACCTTTTTTACAGTTTTGTGTTGACAGATGCCAAGATAGTAAGCTGAGCTCTTATGGATTTCTAGCCTAACAGGTGCTGAGATTTTGATGCTTCTGCATACAATGTTGCAGAATGGGAATCAAGCAAGTGGTGTGTTGAGAATTGATTGAAGTAGTATTGCTGTTCTCCAGCTTTTGTACCACGTGCATGAGCCACCTTGTTCTTGTCCCGCCTTTCTCAAATGCTTGTCGTGTTAAATAAATTATACTGAGAATTTCAAAAAATAAGAAAAAACCAAAAGATGAAAAATTATGAGCGCACAAATCCGAACAGACAAAGGGTAAGAAAAAGAAAATTTACAATTGTAGATACGAAGGATAAGCTAGAGACATCTAATCTGAGGTTTTCTATAAGGAGAAAGTTATATATATACGTATTTGTATTCATCCACTTTTCACTACTACACACAAGAGACTACCACATCAAAGACACTTGGCTATTGAAACGAGAGAGGAAACCAAAACAATCACCCTGGTGCTTCCCCTTGTTTTTGGAATGATATTACACTAACCCGCGGTAATTCATCTACAAGATCTCACCATGAAATTTGCCAAGACTTTGGAACGTACTTTGGCAGAGGATATCCCCGAGGAATGGGTAGAAGCCGCAATCAAATACAAAGCGTTGAAGAAAACTATCAATAAAGTAGTTGATGAGTTGCAATTTCTTGGGTTGGAACAAAACAAATTAAAACTTATACTTAATGACAAGGTGGTTGATATTGACGAAAGAGATGATTCTAGCACAGGTCCACTGAATCCAGTCATTGCAGAGTATACCTTGACCAAACCCTCACCTGACAGCCATACTATTAAACCAATGTTGAAGATTACTTTGGATTTTAGTCATGAGGAATTGTCTAGTGACAAAATCAATCAAATTTGTCATGAAATAAAGGAAAAAATTGAAGGGTTGTTGAATGAGGACGAAAGTGAAGCGGACGAGGAGAAAATTATAGAATTGACTGAGGATGAAGGTGAGTTGAAAATCGTATCGAGTAGAGAAGGCTCCCTTTCTCCTCCAATGTCTCCCCAGTCCCCACACACATCACCACCTTTGTTGGCTAGTGAAGGAGAAGGTGAAGGAGAAAGAGAAGGAGAAGTAGAAAGAGGCAATATTAGTGATAGTATGGGTGGTGCTGTTGGTGGTAATAATGGTGGCGATGGGATCCACAACAAGTTGGATAGGTTAGTATTGGACGACGACCACAAAAGGCGAGAAATTTACATCATGTTGAATTCTGATAGTAAATTCTTCAAGATGTTGGAAGAGGAATTGGAGGCCTTGGACACGTTACGAAAAGAAGAAGAGCTGAAGATAATCGAAGAAGTACAAAACGTAGCACAGGCAGTTTCGTTAATGAAGGACAAGAAATCTGAACTTTATAAATGGCGCGAGTTGTTTCGATTATACTTAGATTCCGAGGTTTATTTTAAATACAATGACGTTGACCACGGACAAAGAGACAGTGATCAAATTCAACAACACTTGACTGAATTCATGGACCATGTCAACAAAACGGGAATTCTCACCCAGTTCAAGAAGAAGCAAAGTATTGAAGCTTACAACCAATTTGTTCAAATGAATATCCATCTTCTCAAAATGCTTCAATTCCAAACGATAAATACTGAGGCATTGCGCAAAATATTGAAAAAATTTGATAAGCAAACATCATTACACATCCAGGACGTCTACCCCAAACTCATATCGTCCGACCACATCTTTGTTAGTGGGAAGTCACTAGCTCGTTCTGTTTGTTATATAATGCAAACATCAGTGCTTGAACTTATACCGCAATTGGACGATTATTCATGTCCTATATGTACAAACATTGCCTACAAACCAATCAGGCTTTCATGTGGCCACCTATTCTGTGTTCTGTGCTTAGTTAAAATGAAGCAACGTGAACGGGTGGATTGTCCCTTGTGCCGAAGGCAAAATGCAGTGTTGGAGGCTGATTCGAGTAATTTGGATTTGGAAGCAATGCAAATGATGAAGAAATACTTTCCAGTTGAAATTAAGGAGAAGTTGAAGGAGAGAGATCAGGAACGGTATCAAGAATTTAAAGGAAGTGATAAGTGTGTTGTTAGTTAATATCAGTTTGGTGTTGTTTTCAGTTTTTCAGTTCGTTGAGATGGTGAAATTCTATCATCTTCTTTAAATAGTGTTTAATACAGCTTTTACCGTGTTTGAATAAGCGCAGAATCCCTGTTCAAATGAAAAAAAGTCATTACAGTGGATGTGGTTCAATTAATGACCTTTTTACATCTCTTGGTATATTGTTTGCACGTGCAAGAATAGGCACAGTTGGATACCACATGGGTGAACAAAAATTTTTGACATACCCTCTGGCGTAGTGGTATTCGCCTTGGTAAAGGGTCTTCCTCTCGGTCGACTCTCGCCGTAGCCTTAGAAGGGACCAATGGTGTAGCCTGGCATCACCCTAGATTCTGAAACAATCGAAGCAATTGCTTCTTTGTACAGAGTATTCTAGTAACGTGAGTTCGAATCTCGCTTGGTCCTTATCTTTTTTTTTCTTTCACCAAAACCTTCGAACTCGAGCTAGCGGTGGGGGTTCATTGAATTTTTGAGTGTGAAGCTCCCTTTGAATAGCTGAGCCTAACATCCTCCCCTTGTATGGCATCTACAAACTTGTGCTCTCCATAAATTTGAAAATATGCATGATGTATATGCCTATATATAAGTTACAATACATTTATTGAGTATCTTGAAGTATTTGTTGCACCACTCTCTCATTCGACTTTTCTTCACCTCCCTTATTGTCTTTAGATGAAGGTTTTCCCGTCAACTTATTTTGCTGCTGCTGTTGCTGCTGCTGCTGCTGTTGCTGCTGCTGCTGCAGCGGCAGTTGTAGTTGCGCTTTGTTACTGCCACCTTTATTACCGTTACCATTTCCAACAATTTGGTCCGCATCATTTCCCACCAATGG
>NW_026261455.1:0-5939 GCF_024610275.1 Lodderomyces theae | reverse complement strand
ACAAGACGATATGTGTCTACCCCCTGTAGTCTTTTGTTGTAGTTACTGCCACTGTAATTGAGTGCTGCAATTGTAGAGCATGTAGCTTGCTTATGTTGACCATCGTGTGGAGTATACAACCCCGATCCCTGTACTCGATGAATACTTTTTTTTCAAGAGTGAGATTCAGGAACTGAGAAGTCAAAGATTTACTTCTACATCGACATACATTCATGTTTCCCTTACTCCATCGAGCCACTAAACAGTCCCCATTATTCAAGCTACATCAATTGAGATGTCTTACGCAATACGCAAAGAATCCACAAATTTATATCCATGAGACCCCCCAAAAAGGCTACAAATTCTCGCTATCCAAGAACCCAAATGCTTTACCCATTGGAGATTCACAAGTCACCGACCCCAAACCCGGAAACTTCACAATCAACAAGAGATTCGTTTCTGTCATGAACAAGACTTTTGAGACCAAGGTCTACGAAGACTTTACATTTGTAATGGAGGCAGGAACTAATGCCAACTCATTCATGCCAGTATATGATTTCAGAGATATCCCGAAATACTCAAGACAACCGTATATTGGAAATGTGTTTGGGTATTTGCAAGTGGACGCTAATGCCAAGATTGTTCCTGGAAGCTGGCAACGAAATGATTTGTATGAGTTGTGTAGTGGTAAAGATGGGTTGTGCCATTTCAGTGAGTTTATGTATGAAACGTTGCAACAAGAGTGTGAGAATGCAAAGTAAAAGGAGAGAAGTGGGGTTTAGCTTTTACTGTGATTCTAATGTACATAATATCTTCGACAAGTTTCCATTATTAGTCCCTTGTTTCGTTATGCATAAGATAGCTATTGTGCAATTTAAAAAAAATTGCTTATGGAAGCTACATATGATATAACATGAACTGGTATAATTAAATCTGTTTCTGAAAGATTTCACAGTCACCACGCAAGCTGGATCACCCTCAAGACATCTCTCTATCATTTTTTGGGCATTGATCCACTTGCATGGACAAAATTGAAATGAGTTGGTTCATTGTGGTCTTGTAGGTTATATTTCAGGGGCTACAAATCATTATACTAACAATAGATACAAAACAAAAGCAGCTAGTATGGTAAATTCTTCATCTTTAATTTGATTAACATTCTACTCATGCTACAGGAATGCTTTGTAGACTGAGTAAATTATGACATGTGGCATTGATTGGCAACATATATGTTAGTTACAGCAAGTTAATCTTGAAAGCGAAACTGAAACAGCCGGTGCTCCAGCGAGGACTAGCCACTAGATTCTTGCGGCACGATCCCGAAAGGCATCACAATGGGATCCTCTTTCTTTGGGAAAATAATCGGACTTGCCGTTTGATTCATCCCGTATTACATTGATAGCATTACACTCTGAGTCGCTAGCCCTTGCGAGCCATCTCTAGTCCAGCTCGTACCTGATTCAATGGATCCATCAAGAAGTGGATTCAATCATCAAAACACAACCAATTTAGGATCCCTTGGTAAACCATTCTCATCGATATCGTTCCTGTTCAACTCGTGTCTAGTATACTCTAGTCTGGCTTCATCAAAACTGATACCCTTAGTGCTCATGATCTTCTTGATTTCAACTTTTGCAGCCTCACTTAACCCCTTTCTTGAGTCATTCAAATTATTGGCTTCCAAATCGAAATTCGTACTGGTCAACCCATCATTGATGTCGCCTTCAAATGAGCCCAAATTCTGGTAATAGCCTTGTTGGATCCTTCTTCTAGTTCTGTACCTGTCGAGCAACTCACCAAGTTTATGACGAAGGTGAAATATTATACCAAAAAACACAATACACAGGATGATAAGGACATAGTGTGAGCGAATGAAAGATGACGATAATTGAATCGAATCACTGGGTTGCTCAGTTGGTTGTTGCGATTCTTCTCTTGTATGCTCTGAAATCATTGGGGGGGGAGTAGGGATCTTGTCTTTGGTGATTGTGGGAAGGGGGTGGTTGAAGACGTGATCAACTACAAGCCTCTAAACTCCTTAACTCTTGCGTCGTTTTCAGATTTTCTCGGCCTGCGCACGTTGTTAACTCCGTATTTGCAGTAAAGCTCGAGAGATTTATCCAAACTCTTTTGAAAAACTTAGTAGCATTGCACAGGTACTTTGAGAATAAAACACCTGCTGGTATTCACACCCTTCGTTGCAACATTGCTCCCAAATGAAAAAAGTGTGCACCATTAACATTTGTACTGGTGACTTCCTCGTTTGGTCAAAGCCCGCTATAACACTGAAAAATAGAGAGAGGGTGGATCGAAAGAAAGAAAACTGGTTTTTAAAGGTTGCTAAAAGTATAAAAGTTCCAAATCCTGTTGAATCATTTTGGATTCAACGCGTTACTTGTGCTGCAGCTGAACGCTGTAAAATTTGCAGTAAAATTCAGGGAATAAAACTAGTTTTTCAATGCATTTCAACAATGCAAACCGACAAATTTCTTGAGTCCCAACCACAGAGATAATGGTTAAGACTTATTTAACCAACACAAGTACCCTTTTCCTTTAACCATCAAAGCAGTAGATTCTTTGATTATCTTCTTACATACTTTGCAAAGTGTCGGATACTTTTTCAAGCAAATTATGGTGGGGAGGGGATTGTTTTTTTTTTTTTTTTTTTTTCCGCCAATAGCGGATCTGTTTATTTAGCTCCACCAAATACGGATCAATAACCCCGCTTGAAAAGTTCAATAATAAATGAATTGTAATAACCGCGCTAGTGTTCCCGGTAAGGGCAATTATATAAGTAGCTGCAATGCGGCATAAAGGGTCAAGTTAGATCAGGGATCTTGGGGATATAAACCTTCGACAAGAGTAAAGAGTGACACCGTTCAGCTGCAAAGTCATACATCCCATACACCCCGCATCACAGTCAGATACTCAAACCCAAAACAGAATGTCAGTCAAATTACCCTCTATCGTTGATTCCGACTTAGACTCCCTCTATGCACCTGACGATAGACCTGAGGTTTTTCAAAACTCCAACGACTTGCCCCTTGAAACTTTGGTAAACCACATCTTGCCTATTTCACAAGATATTGGAGGAAGAGTGCTCAAGGTCCCGGGAACTGCAAAACCAGGATTTTCAGAGATTTTCAGAAATGGGGCTTTCCCAAATGGAGTGAAGGAGTATTTGTTGCCAGAATTGAACACTTACCATGCCATATTCGAGTCAGCTGTCCAGAGACATCCAGATAGACCTTGTTTGGCCTACCACGAATACGAGTTTGAGAACCAAGAACACAAAGAGAGATATGTCTCTGTCACTTACAAAGAGGTGAATGATTGGAAAAACAACTTTGCCAGCGGATTGGTGTTTTTGCTCGAGACCAACCCATACAAAAATCTAGACTTGGAATCTCACCAAAAGATTATCAACCACGCTAGAGATTACAAGAGTTACAACGCATATAACCTCTCATTTGTTGCAACATTCTATTCAGGTAACAGACCAGAGTGGACCATTGCGGATTTGGCATGCTCATCCAATTCTATTGCAACGACTGCATTGTATGACACGTTGGGTCCAGCATCATCCAAATTCATTTTACAAAGTACTGAGTCACCAGTGATTGTCTGTTCCAAGAATAAAGTTGAAACATTGGTTAGTATGAAAGCATCCAACCCCAAAGAGCTCGAATCGTTGATAGCTCTTGTCTCGATGGATCCTTTAAACGTAAAGGACAACAACAAGGACGCAGCATTGGTTAAACTTGCTGAAAAGAACAATATCAAATTGTATGACTTCAATCAGGTTGTGAAAATTGGCGAAGTGTTTCCTCGAGAAGCAACTATCCCTAGTCCAGATACTACTTTTACACTCACGTTTACTTCGGGAACTACTGGTGCAAACCCAAAGGGAGTGGTTTTATCGCAAAGAGCAGCGGCTGGTGCTATCCAGGGGTACTCAATGTTACTACCCCACCATAAAAACATGAGAGAGTTTGCATTTTTGCCGTTGGCACATATTTTTGAAAGACACATTTCTGCGTCAATGTTTCTCTGTGGAGGTTTAGTAGGGTTCCCAAGAATAGGTGGCACTCCTCAGACGTTGTTTGAAGATTTGAAACTTTTCAAACCCACATTTTTTGCATGTGTCCCGCGTGTCTTCTCCAAGATCGAGACAACCATTAAGGCGTCAACAATAGATTCCTCATCAAGAATTAACAGAGCCTTGTACACTCAAGCCATTGAGGCGAAGCGCTCGAAACAAGCCAGCGGTGGTAAAGGTGAGCATTTCATTTATGACCAAACTTTGATCAGAAATTTACGTTCCAAGTTTGGTTTTGATAATATAGAGACTTGCTACACTGGTGGTGCTCCCTGTGCTGCTGAAAGTATCGAGTTTATGAAAGCTAGTTTAGGAATTGGTTTCAGTCAGGGATATGGACTGAGTGAATCCTTTGGTGGAATCGTTATGTCTTTGCCATTCCATACACCCAGTGTGGGAACGTGTGGCTCAATTAGCCCTATGGTGGAGGCCAGATTGAGAGCATTGCCAGAAATGGGCTACGATTTGACTGATGAGGGTGGCCCAAGAGGAGAGTTGCAATTGCGTGGAGCAACAATGTTTAGCCACTACTATAAAAATCCAGAAGAAACTAAGAAAAGTATCGATGAAGATGGGTGGTTTTCAACTGGAGATGTGGCTCGTATCACAAACGAAGGATGGTTCAATATTATTGACAGAGTCAAGAATTTTTTCAAATTAGCTCAAGGAGAATACGTCACCCCTGAAAAAGTGGAGAACTTGTACCTCACTACTAACTCTATCTTGACACAAGTGTTTGCACACGGTGACTTTACTCAATCGTACTTGGTTGGGATCATCGGAGTCGATCCGGTTAGTATCGTTTCGTTTCTTAAAGAAGAATGTAACGTGCCAGCTAGTGAGTTAGACACCGAAGAGAAAATCCTCAAAATTTGCAATACACGCAAAGTCAGAACTCAATTACTATTACATTTAAACACAAACATTGCATCTGCTCTCAATGGGTTTGAAAAGTTGGCTAATTTATACATTGAGTTTGAGCCGTTGAGATTAGAAAGAGAAGTTGTTACCCCAACATCTAAATTGAGAAGGCCAATCGCATCCAAATTCTTCAAGTCGCAAATTGATGCCATGTACAAAGAGGGCCAAATTTTGAAGGATTTGAAATTGTAAGCGCAATGCTCTGACCATCGTCAGGAGCACAATATATAGATATACAAAAATTCACTTAGAGACTTGACGATGTGAGCCGTAAGACTTTATTTACTCTATTGCATACAAATAATTGAAAAAAAAAAAAAATATAGCTTTTGTGATGTGACTTTACTTTTTGCTTTCATTGAAAGTTGTGTTGTGAGTCTCTTGCAAATTATATGAGCTTATTTTTAGTGCAAAATTCACAGAAGCATGTTACAGATAAAGATTGACCAACCTTTCAACGTTCATATAGAAACCCTCTGCCCTCCATAGTTTCCTTTGCCAGCCTAATATTCTAATAAGTCGTTTCACAGATGTAATCAAAACTGCAATCTCCTTTGTTTACCCCTATGTTGTTTTTGTGGCGAAAAGTGTTGCAAAAAATAAAATTACGAGCAAAAGAGCACCAACAAGAAAGCAAGAAACAGACGCAAATAGATGTTGATAGAGTCTGTACATCTCTAGCTAGCTAGGAGATTCATGAGCAAGCTACACGTAAAGGCAATAAATTTGGGATCAATGAGCTTTGTTTGCTTGCATTGAAGGCTATTTTGGAACATTTCACTCTACTCTCTCAACTCCAGTTTATCTCTTTAACGCAATACATCTATTCCTTGGAGCCATATACATTCAAACAATGGTTGTTTCTAATGTCAATTCCCTCACAAACTCTTTCGGTATCTTAGTTGGCGGTAATTTTTTGGTATTCTTTGAAGCATATCAC
>NW_026261456.1:0-6186 GCF_024610275.1 Lodderomyces theae | reverse complement strand
GGTGTGGTGAAGTTTTTCAAGCTTTTTTGTTAGCTTTTTTGTTTTTTTTTTTTTTCTTTCAGTGGGATTTTGATGTTTCTGATAATCGAATGCACTTTGTTCTACACCTCTAAAAATATCATACACAATACAACTCTACACACTATTCATCCGTATACAAAGTTGGATCCACCCCACCCCAAGTGAGAACCACCTTTGAGTCTGGTTTATCCAATGCTTTTAAGATTTCAGAGTCCAAATGGAGAGGTCCTGTTTTATTACCCTCCTTATCCGCACCAGTTCGATCGTCTGGATCAGGCAAAAAATTCAAGTTCTCTTTGATCCTCTTTGGATTTTCGGTCTTTACCAACACGACAAATCCTTGCAAGTATGACCACTTGAGCAAGATTTCGGCTGGACTCAACTTGTACTTTTCACTGAGGGCCACCAACTCAGGATCATCCAACTTGTATCCTTGAGTAAGTGGTGAATACGCCTCAGCTATGATATCATGCTGATCCAAGTACTTTCTGAGTTCAATCCTGGGCAACCAAGGATGCAATTCAAGTTGGTTAATCACGGGGTTAACTCGCAACCCATCCCACTTGAACAATTCTTCTAAATGTGACACACCATAGTTGGAAATACCTATTGACTTTATCCCCAATGTAGTATTGTTTGGGTCAACCACATACTCCTGCAAAGCCTTGTATGTTTCCAAACGCTTTTCAGTGGATGTCTTTGGAGAGTGGATCAAAACCAAGTCAACGTACTCAATAAGATCCTTAACATCCTTGCTGATTTGCTTCACAGCTTCATGGGTATTCTCATACCCTTGGTTTTGGTTTGCAATTTTGGTGGTGAACCAGATATCTTGCCTCTTGATATGTGGATGGTCAGTGAGGAAATTTGCTACACCTTGTGCGACTTGGTGCTGATTCTTGTATGCTATGGCAGTGTCAATGTGTCTGTACCCAGCGGCCAACGCATCGTAAACAAGTGTGGCTGCCTTCTCTGCAGGGATCAAATATGTTCCAAACCCAGCAATTGGAATCGCCTGGCCGTTGTTCAACTTCACAGTTGAAGCTTTGTTGAGATCATATCCAAATGCCATGGCGAGAGTGCTCTGTGGACTGTGCTGCGGCAGTTGAAAGAAAATGTTGTGGGGTGACGAATTGTTGAAATTTTAAACTGTGGCTTCTGAATGTAAAATTGGTTTATTTTTATAGTACAATACAACGGAGTCAATATCTCCGAAATATCAATTGCAAATTCGTAAACAAAAATACTACAGATCTTCAACGCAAAAAATGTAATAAATAACTAAAAGAATCTTATATAAAGGCTACAGCCTAACCTGAACCTAAAGCCTTCCAATCACTGCTTCCACTTGCTGATCATCTCTACAAAATCGTGCCCTTGTTGCTTGGCAAAGTCTTTTTCCAATTGGGTGACTTGTCTCAGACCATCACCACCTGCAAATGTACCAGCACCCCATGGGGAACCACCATGCACCTCGTCCAAACTTGTTTGGCCCTTGAATCCATAGCCAAATGGAACATATATGATTCCGTGATGAGCTAAAGTGCTCAATGTGTTGATCACGGTCGTTTCCTGTCCTCCTCCAGGTGTTCCAGTACTCACAAATACTCCAGCATGCTTACCTCTCAATGCGGCTGATGCCCACAATGAGCCTGTACCATCCCAAAACAGCTTCCATTGAGCTGGCATGTTGCCGTACCTTGTTGGAACTCCCAACAAAAAAGCGTCGTACTCAGTCAAGGTACTATTGTCAGCAATAGGTAAGTCCAATTTTGGTTTAGCATGAACCAACTTCAAAATCTCGGGAGATAAGGTTTCTTTAACTTGAAATAAATCAGCTTTGGCGCCTGCTGATTCCACCCCAACCTTGGCGGATTCAGCTAAAGTGGAGATGTGGTGATACAAAGAATAGATGATAATAGCGACTCTGGGCTTTGACATGGTATTGCTCAATGGGACTCACTGCCATTTCATATATTGTCAATGAGATTTCGAGGTCTACTTATAATCGTAGTTCTGGTGGGTTTCTTTTTGTGGCTACTGCAGAGTTGTTTGTTGAGATGACACAAAAACGCGCATTTGCCAACTTTACTAATACATGAATAATTGGATTTCCAGTGTTTTTAACTAAAACTATTACTAAAAATCAACAGTTGTAGTAAACTCATATTATAAAAAAAACTTGTAAGAAATACCGTCGCCTCGTTTTGACGACCCATCCATGCCTGTGCCAGGAATATCAAGCATTTTACTCCCTATAAAGCCTTAGCCACAACTTTGTAAAAGTCATGGCCTTGCTGCTTGGCAAATCCCTTCTCCAAATCGGTCACCCTACGTGATCCATCGGTACCAGCAAAAGTTCCGGCTCCCCAAAGGGAACATCCGTGTACCTCTTCCAAGCTTGTCATCCCAGCGTAACCGTAACCAAACGGAACACAGATAATGCCAAAGTGCTCAAAGTGTTGATCACGGTCGTTTCTTGTCCACCCCCACCCCCCAAGGGNGTCCCAGTAGACACAAACACTCCGGCATACTTGTAGCGTAATTCTTGTTTCAGCCAAATGCCGCCAGTTCTATCCCAAAAGTTTTTCCATTGGTTTGGAAAATTTCCAAATCTTGTGGGGATACCGAAGAGGAAAGCGTCATACTTCAACAAGGTATCGGTTGTGTTGTGAAGTTGTAATTCAAGCTTTCTCTGGTAGCCAAGATTTCAGTAGTGACAACCATTTTATTACGTAATGACTTACCTAAGCCGCCTTACTATATGCTTGAAACAAGTTTATGTTACAAGTATCATTATTATTATTAATAATCCCTGCACTGGTGAGCTTCAGAGAAGAGTCCTGTTGCCAGCAGAGCCACGTCGGTTTCATCTTTTGTGCGCAGTCTCATCAACACTATGAATTAGGGATTGAATTCCCCAATTTTAATTTGTTCTCAAGTTCGAAATCTTTTGATGATCTTTAAGAAATGAATATTATCCAAAGGTGTCTATAAACGATATATATATATACAATATGTCTTCTGCTAGAGTTACTGACTCTGAATCTGCCGCTACTCCTTCTCATGGACCGGACCAAACTGACGTTACTGCATCGCCAGTTGTTCCCTTACACCATGGCGCTTACCCCCTTTTGGGGTTGAAAGCCGCAACACGTAAAAAAAATAATAATAATAATAATAAAAAAAAAAGCTACAAATAATCTTATCTCGCCCGCACCACATTTATCTTCAGTAGTACATATCTCCCATCCAGCCATGCAACCCACGTTAGTAGTTGCTTTGCTTTCGTTTATTGCGACATTTGCTTGCGGGTTCATTTTCCCAGACTTCAACCTTATCTTGGAAGGTGTCAACCGATTCTTGCCAGCAAAGTTACTTCAAAGTGTGCCAGCAGAGCCCACTTTTGAGGAGTACAAAGCTAACTTGATCAATTTAAACAAACTAGTTCCTCATCATTACGTTGTTCTTTTCAAGGAGGACTTGTCACAAAGTCAAGTAGAGCAATATTCGCAATGGTTACAATTGGAGTACAGCAACATGTTGAGCATTGTTGACCGTGCTCCAAGGGAGGTGCAAATGTTGAAGAAGCTTGAATTTTTTAACATTGAGGGAGTGTTTAGCGGCTTCGCGGGGTTCTTTACAACAGATGTTATTGAAAAGATCAAAAAGGATCCCCATGTGAAGCTAGTTGAACAGGATGCCATTTTCAAGATCAACGAGTTTGATATTCAAAAAGATGCCCCATGGGGTATCTCCAGGGTCAGTCATCGCGAAGGTGGGGAGGAGAGGAAGTACTTTTACGACAATGACGGTGGTAAGGGTGTCACTGCTTATGTGATTGATACGGGTATTAAAGTGGAGCACGAAGAGTTTGAAGGTCGTGCTCAATGGGGTGATGCCATTGCTTTTCCAAAGGTTAGGATTGATGGACATGGACATGGAACTCATTGTGCTGGTATTATCGGGGCAAAGACTTACGGAATCGCCAAAAAAGTTGATTTGGTCGCTGTTGGGGTGATGAATTTGTTAGGATCAGGTACAACATCTGACATCATCAAGGGTGTTGAGTATGTCGTGCAAAGTCATCAAGACGCTGTTAAGAAGGGTAAAAAGGGCTTCAAGGGTTCAGTGGTGAACATGTCCATCGGTGGTGGAATTTCCGAGGCCTTAGATTTGGCCGTCAATGCCGCTATCAAAGCTGGGTTGCATGTTGCTGTTGCTGCCGGAAACGATGATGCAGATGCTTGTCAGTATTCGCCTGCTAGAGCAGTTGGTCCAATCACTGTTGGTGCGTCAAATATAGGTGATGCAAAAGCCTCGTTTTCAAACTGGGGTCTGTGTGTTGACGTGTTTGCGCCAGGAGAAGCGATTGAGAGTACTTTCATTTGGTCTGATTCGGCTGAAATGTCAGGAACCTCTATGGCCAGTCCTCATATCGCTGGATTGTTGAGTTACTTTTTGTCGTTGCAACCAGAACAAAGCTCAGAGTATTTCACCGGATTGATTGAGCCAGCCGATTTAAAGAGAAAATTGATTAAATACGGTACAAAGGGGGTTTTGACAGGGTTGGACTCCACAACCCCAAATATTTTGGCATACAATGGAGCAGGTGGCAATTTGACAGATTTCTGGAGTATTTAGTAGATAGGTAATACACACTATTTTCGAAGAAAAACTTGGCGTAGAATATGATCCAAGAAGCAATGGCAAGGAGAGGGAGATGCGAAACATAGTTTGTTAGCAAAAGACCGTTTTGCAGAGCTCTCGGTCGGAGATTTTGCCAACATTGTTATTAAATTTGGGAGCCACTGAGAATGCAGAAGGAAGAACTGTTGATGTGAGAGTGAAATATTACGTCAACGTTCCATAAAAATCCCACTGAAAGAAAAAAAAAAAAAAACAAAAAAGCTAACAAAAAAGCTTGAAAAACTTCACCACACCATAAAGCATTCACCACCCCTCAAATCATGTCGCTGCGATCAAGTAAACCAGTGAGGCAGGACTACATTGCCAAGGTTAGGTATACCAACAGTCTACCCCCTCCGCCGTCGAACCCCAAACTCATCCAATACAATACCACCACCCCCATCACGTCCAAAACAGAGGGCGATCAGTTGTTATCATCGTTATTTCGAAAGGAAAACTTTCGCAGCCTTCTAGAGAGAATAGATGACCAATTGGGACTCGATTTGAACTTGATTGACAATGTTGGATTCTTGGACAATGGTGATCAATCAAGTATCGGGCAGTTGAAGGACAAGCCGGTTGCATTGCATCCAAAGGATAGGGTGTTGTTGAGAGATGCGGGGATCGGTAAAATAGAGAGGTCAGACCAGACGGTCTCTTTTTTGAGAAGAACAGAATACATATCGGAGCAGTCGTTGCCAAAATCAAGTGCAGTGAGCACCCACACAGAAGAGACCAAGGTTAACGAGAAACTAAAGAACAGCGAGGAACACAGCTTGGATGCAGGGCACCAATTGAAGGCAGTGGAAGATAGTTTTGATGCAGCCAACGCAACCCTCAATAACTTGTCTAGCTTAAGGCACCCCAGAAAGAAAAACGCCAAAGCGGTTGCAGCTTGGCCGTTGTTGCCAGATACATCAATGATGGACAACGTGTTTATGAACTTGAGGTTCTTGGGAAGTGCGTCGCTAAAGAGGGAGTTGGATGTGACAAAAAGGCAACAGGGTGCCAAGTACAATGAGCAATTGCAAAAACAAAAACAGGAGTCGGCAATTTTCAAGCCCATTAATTCACAAGACGGAGAGTGGATCTCATTGTTTGAGTTGGATGATGAAAAGCAGGTATCGAAACTTCACCGAGAGCTACACTCGGCATCTACAGAGAACCCGGCCACGCTAGAAACCACCGATGATACCCCGACGGACTACACATTTGAGTTTGCGAAAAACTATGATATGCAGTACCAAGGGTTTGCCAATCCGCATCAGGAGCTAGCAGTCAAGTTCGTACCAGATGAGCAAGCGCCAAAGAGGAGGAAAGTAGCTCTCTTCTTACCAGTGACCGGGAAGATCGAGTTAAGAAAGCATAGAGCTTCCACCAACTCTGAAATCAACAAATTCATCAAAGAGAGAACGTATGACGGTATCAAATTCAGACTTAGAGAGCCAACAACTGATGAGTTGAAAGATATGGACA
>NW_026261453.1:403-6401 GCF_024610275.1 Lodderomyces theae | reverse complement strand
CAACAACTCCAGAAGCACCCAAGTACATCTCTCCATTATTTGTAAATGATAATCCAACAAGGTTGTAATTTGAGGAAGTTAAAGAAGCTAGCGCGTTGAAAGAAATAACACCATTGTTGGTGATGGAATTCAACAAACCTAAAAGTGTAACTTGCAAACCAATCAATGGTGAAGTACTTGAAATGTATAAACCAGCATTTGATTGAACATTTAAACTTGACACGAAAGCAGAAACGGCATTGTTGATGATGGACCAATAAGCCCCAGAATGAATAGTTATGTCTCCAACATCCAAACTAATAATACCTCTGTCAACTCTGTTTGTAGTGACGTCCAATCCCATCGCTATCGCGAATAACACGTTGGATATCAAAAATATCCTTGAAAATATCAACATTTCACTGTTACTTGATGCGGTTTGATAAGAGAACGAGAGTAAAAATGTGGATTAGAGCTTAATCTAAGGGATTTTGAATCATATTTATGCGTCGAGGGGAACTGGCCAGAGTGTGATTAATGAATAGAAAAGAGGCCATATTGAAAATACAGTTTTCAGTTGAAGAACAAGTGGAACCGGAAAACTGTTCAAATGTAGCATGTATAGAATGCTAAACAACGGATGTTACAACGGATGTTAGAGGAGTTAAAAATAAAAAATTTTGCAGTAGAAATACGATAGTAGGGAACCAAGGTGACACAAAAGCGATAGAAGGAAAGTGATAAAAAAAAAAAATAAAAAGAAATAAAAAAAGAAATGAAATTACAAAACTAAAAATATCAGACCTTTGCAGGGACACAATTGACTAAACTCAGAATAAGGTGATATTTTTGGGCGAGCAATTTCTTTCTAACTAAATTCCAGTTGAAAGCCCTTTTAGATACTCATTCAAAAATTACATCTTTGTTGTAAGAGAGAAAAATTAAACGAGACACCACACAAATAAACAATACAATGTAATCACGAATGTATTTTTTTTTTGAATTACAAATGAAAGATGCACAGAAGGAGAGCGTATTTACGACAGAAGAAGAAAAAGAACAAAAAAATAAAATTATTTCACAACACAGAAAAGAAAAAAATAAAAAAATAAAAACTACGAGAGGGTTTAAAGATATCACAAACCTTAGGCATTATTTTTTATGTTCACTCTCACCCAGAAGTTCTGAATGCAGACGAGGCACTAAATTGAGTTTTTTAAAACCATACCAAAGATCCTACAAGGCGTATCCTCTTTTGGAGCAATAATCCACCCCATCATTCTTAACATGGATTACTCCAATGCAACATTGTCACCGTGAACCCGCTGCCTTGTGTCGTAAGCTTTTGTAAGCAGATTGTGTACCATGGCTTTTGACTATGCCGATATTCGCAAATGGAACGGTGTCGTATTTTTCTTTTCTTTTAGTGTTTAAGAGCCCTGTATTGGAGACCGTGCACTTCGATGTTCAGAATACTTTGTGCTTGTCTTCTTTTTGTTAGGTAAAATACGGAGGTGGGGAGGGGCGGAGAGAAAGATGTGCATAATGCGTGTGTAAAACACTGGTGAAGACTACGGGAAACGGAGATTTTCGCATTTGTGTTGTATTATTTTAGCTATTACTAATGTTTTCGAATTTTCATGATCCGCCCCCAAGTCAGAAAAGAAAAAATTGGGCTTTTCCTGCAGTAGCAAATCTACTTCAATCCCTCTTTACGACATACATGACTTTCTGTCAAGTTGTTACACAAGTAAAAGCACTTTGAACTTCAAGGAAAAGATGTAGTTCCCCGTTCTACTACTGTGATGGATGGTAAAAAAAGCGCCAAAGTGATCAAATACAGCACACAATATCAACTGCTTAGTCAACCCCATTTTATATTTTGGTAAACTCTGTAACAAAAGTGGTCATTCTTACAACTAAGATCTGGTAAAAGGGGGCACGAAACTTTTTATTTTCTCATAACCCTAACCCTTTTCCAAAGTAATTCAGTTACGCCGTTATGGTTATGAGTCTTTGGAGAAACCGTACTCCAAGATTAACTCTAGCGCATTGATTTATAACCACATCACGTTATTTGCTAATTAGCAAAATAGGAGATTTCGTAAAACAGAGAGAGAGAGAGAGACAGAGAGACAGAATCGCAACTCAACAAAACTCTGCTACTACACAAACTAAAAAGTAAAAGAAAATGCTTAGACACGCGATTCTATATGTAGAGCCTCGCCACGTTTTTCTGAGAACTGCATGGGTAGTGGGCAAATGAAGGTGGTGGTGAGTTTGCTTTGTTTTGTTTTACTTTCTTCGCATATTTCATTCGATTCATGGCAAGTTTAGCCGCAAGGCGTTTCGTGTTTTTGGTTTGAGCCAAGACAAAGATAATTGAGAGAGCATAGCATGAGTTGTGCAAGATCTTTAAGACTTTGTAACTCACCTTACCCAGTGGTAGGATACCACAGAATAATGCTCTTTGCTTTATTGTTGAGTCGACAAGAATCTTGCTTTATAAGGTTCACGTTCTAGGGCATTTGAATTTGTCACTCAGTTGTCGAAATTGTTTTTAGGTTGTCACTGTCCTCATTTGCTAAATTCATTTTAGTTTGCATATTTGTTTTATTTTCCTTTTTTTCCTTTTTTGAGTTAAATTTAGTTGTGATGCGTGGAAATTAGCGGGTTTTTGTGGCGCTCTTGCTTATATTATTGTATTGGGACAGCTGCCTTTGTGTGGCTTATAATTAAGATTACGTTCATAGGCTCCAAGGCGAAAACTTTTACAAAAAGATCACGCTTCCTAAACGTTGCCAACTTAATCGTCTTAGAATTCTCATTATCTTGATATCTAACTTTCGTTAAAAAAGGGAGTCAGAAGAAAAGGAAGGAAATGTGTAGAAGTCTAATTCTATTCCACAGAAAAAACCCTCTTTCTCGAAGTATGTTACAAAGTAAAAAATTTTGAAAGTATGGGCAAAGATTCGATTATGCAAACAGAATAAAAGTACAACAAAAGTTTATGTGTGAAAGTTAATTTGAAATGGTGGATATTTAATACTTTAAGCGTTTTCAAGTTCGAGCCGTTTGTATTGCGGTTACGGTCATTTTTTTTTCTGTCTGGTGCACGACCCAGGGAGTACACATAAGTTTTTTGGTAACTCAGAAACATTGGTATCAGCCGCATAAAGGGCACAATAAGGGCGCTTCGGCTTTTAGGGCGAGTCGGCTACAAGGGAAAACACCACTACGAACTGCAATTCTGTTTAGATACTGCTTTTTAATCATCGCATTGTAGCGAGGCTTTTCCTCTGAATTTATCACAAAAATAATAACAGAGATAAAATAACTGTCCACAAACTATGCTGGTGAAGAAGAAAGTTTAGGCGTACCATAGTTGAATAGTTAAAATATTCATGGCAACAAAAAAAAAACCCTAAAGACCATTGAACCTAGGTGTGTCTCCCGACTTTTTTTCTCAACCTAATTTGGTCAAATGTGCCCCAAAAAGGAACAAACCAGAAGTTTAAAAATGGAAAATAAAGAAGAAAGAAAAATAAAAAAGAAAAGAAATTAGAGTTAACGCCCTTCCTTTTCCTTATTTCTTCTTTGAGTTTATTTCATTTCTTTTTCCATCCTCTTCCTAACCAAGATTTATGCAATGAGATCAACCGGGTGGTCTTAGCACCTTGTCAAAAAAGTCCAGAGCTTGCCTGGTATTAACTATTGAATACTTTTTTCCCCAGCTGATGACTCAAAGCGGCCACCTCCCCGCATAACCACAATAACCAAGTCACACACGCACACAAAAGATATTACCACTATTATTATTTTGTCTCACTGTGTTTGTGGTATACACAACACTGCCGATTCTACTTTGCGTCACTGATCACACTTCCGTAGTTCTCCATTGTTCTGTTTTATTATTTTTGCTACTGTACTTGTCTTCTCTTTAGTGTGCGTGTGTTTGTGTGTGTTTGTGTGTGTTTGTGTGTGTTTGTGTGTTTGTGTGTTTGTGTTGGGGTTGCTATATTGTCAGGAAACTTTCTAATGCGATACAACAATTGAGAAGAAGAAAGAAATACAAGACAGGTAAAGCTTTTTTGTACCACAGCAGACGTATATGCATACTCTAAATTGGAAGAACAAGGATCTACTTGAATGTCGTTAATTCTTCGTCGAGTTTACAATATTCTAAGCCTCTTTGAAATTTCCTTTTTGGGAACTTGCTCATAGAAACAAGGTGAAAACAGCAATTATGAATGTAGTTGCAGCCCGCATCATTTCAAACAGGCAACCGATTTGTGTAAATATGTATAAGCTTTGGGAATGATATCTTCGAGGCGTGGTGGGGGGGAAGGGATCTAACAGCGGTGGTCACCCATCATGTTTGTGCCACTCGAGCTGCACACAAATAGAAAAATATAGTTCGTAAAATTAAAGATCTTTTGAAACTAACCTTTTTTAACAAAACCTTAACCAGCCGTATTTTCCTCAGAATCGGTCACTTTCAACACGGTCTAGGTGCAAGACTTTGTGGATTCTTGTGTGGGTTTCCAACCAAAGAGTCTTTTTCTTCCTTCGTAACTCCAGTTCATAGCGCCTGTCTCACCGAGTTGTATTACACAAAAGAAGCGATGTTCAGTTGTTGTAATACATACCTCTGGTTGCTATAGGCATCTAAGAGTGCAACAAAATACAAGACGATAACTGCTTCTTTCCAGAAATGGTACGCAATACATAAGAAATAGTCACATCACTTATGTTGAGTTAGGAAAGTGACGTATTTAGCCAAGCACAACTTTCTTCCCCCGCTATGTAATTGTAAGGCAAGTATAGACGAGTAATGGCTCCTGCAAGTTTTTAAGCTTTGTGGGGCAGAGCAATAGTTAGTCAGTGGGTGGTGGTCTCTAAGTAATTGCCAAGGCAGTCATACCTCTTTGAAGTTGGAGGATTCTTTGTAAAAAATCCCACTTTGAGAAATCCTTTCTAAAAATCGTGTTACTTTTCTTGTTTCTGAGTCACTTCTTTTGCAGCTGATTCACAGAAAATAATAAAATAAAAAAAAAAAAAATGAGGTCTTCAATACAAAAAGTAAGGGCTTGAACTGTTACCTATAGCACAAGAGACAATGCCCAACCATGCCAAAACCGTAGTACAAGAATTTCAAATCTCGTACGACAGTCCATCATATATTGTAGTCACCTCTCTACGTGTCTGCCACGCTCATATCAAGGCTAGCCCGCTGTTCCCAAGAATGTTAGTGCTTTTTGCTTGTTGTTCTGAATAAAATTTGGAGTAAGTTTCCCAGCATATAAAAAAAAATGACATTCTTAGAAAACCCAAATTGACTCCCCTGTTTTTCAATCTAAACCCCTCGTAGTCTCAGCTCAAGTAAAATCTCATCGATAGAAACCTTCTTTACAAATTTACATGAAAAAGTCAAGGGTACAAACTCTTTGAAAAAAAATATACAAACTAAAAGATAATGATAAAAGATTATCACCTCCGAAACCAAAACTAAACAAGTTTCTGATCAAGAGGGAGGTGAACCGAAAACATATAACAATAGCAACATATGCTGGTGGGCCATACAAGACCAATCAGTGTTGAAGTAGAAAAGAAAAAAATAAAAGGTACCATCATTGGCAGTAAAATGGAATGAATGAATGCAAATATGTTAACGTGATAATGCACTTTTGGTGAAATATCAGTAATATCTTGCAATTAAATCAACTCTTCAAGTTTCTAAAACATGAAAGCAGCAAGACCCATAAACAAGCTTGCAAGCCATGAAATGTTGGTATAAGAAGCTGATCCTTCGTATGTTGATACGCTAGTTGGTGCAGATCCACCTGATTGTGAGCCCGAAGAAGATACAGCACTGACCGTGGATCCTGATCCTGATCCACTACCAGATCCTGATCCATTACCACTTCCTGATCCACTACCTGATCCTGAACCGTTACCAGATCCTGATCCATTACCAGATCCTGAACCGTTACCAGATCCTGATCCATTACCAGATCCT
>NW_026261453.1:0-293 GCF_024610275.1 Lodderomyces theae | reverse complement strand
CCTGATCCACTACCTGATCCTGAACCGTTACCAGATCCTGATCCATTACCAGCGCCTTCGCTTCCTGATCCACTACCTGATCCTGAACCGTTACCAGATCCTGATCCATTACCTGATCCTGATCCTGATCCAGAATTCGAACCCGAATTGGAATTGGAGCCACCTGTAGGCAACTCTGTGTTTACTCCCGCTCCCAGACTAGAAGACGTCTCTGTACTTTCACCCCCACTTTGTGTTCCGGTTACAGCACCAGTTGGGTTAGAAGCTCCTCCACTTGATTGACCTCCAGTTGG
>NW_026261454.1:0-6549 GCF_024610275.1 Lodderomyces theae | reverse complement strand
TTTTGATAGAGTAGAATTATCACAAGTTTTGACGCAAGTACCAGAGTCAACTAAATATCAATCATACCTCTTAAATTATTAACTATCATAGTTGTCTAAGAAGTTCCTAGAAAGTATACAACCTTCGCCACTAGAAATAACACACGTGACCCCTTTTAGTTTATGAGTCACGTGATTTTGCTTATTCGAGATGAGAGTAGTGTTTATATTCGAAATCAACATTTGCCTCCATCTCCAACTGCCACTTCAGTTTACTTTGTAGTAGGGTAAAATCCTTCTCCTTATCCAGTTGCTTCATGCAGAGTTCTCCATATGTGAATGTATATCTAAGTTTAGACTCTATGTAGTGAAGTGTGAAGTAAGAAAAGAAAATTTGCATTTTCTCGATCTCGTAAAAAGGCATGTAAAAACAGAGGTGAGATTCGATTTGGACCTCCCAATTACGAGTATGCCTGTCGAGTGACTACTAAGCGGGGTTGGTTATGAAAGGAAGTATTTACGCAAATCTTACTCTCTATCCTACTGTGTGAAGTCACTTGCCTTTTTTGTTTCCTCCTCTGGTTGACAGCAACCTTCAAAAAAAAAAAAAAAATACAAGTACAACGGAGTTTCCTTTTTGGGTTAAAATCGCACAATATTAACCGAGTAGCAATGTTTATGTCAACAAAAATTGTATGTGGGGGGTGGGGGGACTGTGGCACATGCAAATTGTCAATCTCTACACTGTGGCAAAATAGGGGGGAGGAAGGGGAGGAATCCAAGATTGCTACAATACACAGTACACAGTACATAAGGTCATTCTTTATTAACTCAATTTGTTGTATTTAACACGTCATACCTTCATACACATTTGTGGTATATTATTTCGTTGTTGTTGTTGCTACTGTAAGATGGTAGAATGTATGGTGTTTTGCATGTGACCAAATAAATTACACAAAACTCCTGAAGCGTGGTTTCTTAGTTTGCTATTTAACACGAAAAACCGCTTCTACAATATTGAACTGTTTCCTCGAGAATAGCAATGTAAGGAGCAATACATACTACGATTTGGAATACTATAAATAGAGGTCAAATATCCTTTTCTACCTCGAAATCGATCTCATTCTTTTCTTTCTTCTTTTATCCCATCAATACTTGATAACAAATAACAATTTACAATGTCAGACTTAGGAAGAAAAGATATCAGCGACAAAATCGAAAGCAAGGTCAAACCAGACTCCCAAAAGACCACCTTTGAACAAGCCAAGGACAAGGTTACTGATGCTGTTGACAGCTTGGCCGGTAAGGGAACCTCAGAAAACGACAAGTCTGCCACCCAATCTGCTTCAGATGCTGTTTTTGGAAGCAAATAGATTATAATAGCTACTTAGGCAACAAAATAATCAATTGAGTTTGTCAAATTAACTGTGTAAAAAATTCAATTCCGATCCTCTGTCTTTCAATCATTTATTTTCGAATGATTAGTAGCGAAAGACCAAAATTATCGAATAATTCAACTGTTTTTTCGAAATAGAATGTTCTCTGTCACTACACTGGCAGTCTACGCAATTGGAACAACCTTTCATCCGCAACTTGCAAGGTACCAATGTATCACTTCCTCTCTCTAAGAGTCTCCTCTCTCGATATGCAAAAATGTTTAAGAAGCTACAACTATTCAGATATTTCCAATCGCTTCGGTTACACTATAGAACTATATAAAAGCTTTCAATATTCTGGATATGGCCCATATTTCACTTGCTACCAAAAACGGTATCGGAAGCCTTTTGCGGAATGGATTTGTCATTCTCTGAAGTACCTTTACCAGCTAAATCATCAGCAGCATTGGCAATCTTGTCCTTGGTTTGTTCAAAAAGGGTTTTTTGGGAGTCTGGTTTGACTTTGCTTTCAAGTTTGTCACCGATATCTCTTCTACCTAAGTCTGACATTGTTGTTTGATTGCACTAGTTAAAATTGTAATTTGAATCGTAAATCTGCTGAATGTAGAGTAATTTTGTAATGAATGAAATTTGGTCCGTATTTATATATCGATTTTAACTTTGCTGTTTATAATGCATTCGAGAAAATGTGAGACATATAAACACAATAGATACTAGAAAAGGCTATTGTGTCCAGATTTCAAAAAAACTGAATGACCAAAGATATCCATCATCTCTTCTTCTCCTCGTTCCTTACCTGTGAGTGAAACATAGCAAAAAGTTTGTGTGCGTGACTGTGGGTCTCTTGTTGATTGGCATGACGTAACTGGTAACTATGGTAACTACGAGTAGATTGCTACCTGTTTTGTGTTATCTAATCCAAGACAGAAGAATTTGGGGGCGGGGCGGGTGAGACAAAGAAGTTGCTATCAACCAGCCATCACGCACACAGCAACCTCAACACATACATATACACATACACATACACAGCACAGTCCCAGCACATATCTTGCATGGGTTGTATTACGTCACACGATTGCAATGCACTTCGAAACATACTTTATTGTCAATGTACATTTTGCCTCTCATTAGAAAATTACGTAATGTTGTGGCTCGTAACTAATTGCACAAAAAAGAAAAACGAGATCGTTTGTTTTGCTTCCTATTGTTGTTGGAGTAAGCTCTTTTTTTTAACATCATGGTCAAAGATAAACCACATCTTCAAAATCTAGCATAGAACCGCATGAGGGTGGTGAATATGCCACTTATTTCCAACCTACTTTCCAATCGATTGTTGCTTGTGCTTTAGATCCTAAAAAGATTGTTCAAGAAGCAGCTTGTTCTGCTCTTTCGGCATTCATTGAGGAGTCGGATCCGGAATTGATTGAGTTTTACCTCGAACCTTTGCTCAATCACTTTGCGCAATGTTTTCAGAGATATCAACGTAAGAACTTGATCATCTTGTATGATTGTGTGCAGACCTTTGTTGAAAAGATGGGTTACGAGAACTTGTCACGAGATCCAAAGTACGTCTCGATTCTACTTCCCCCATTATTACTGAGGTGGGATCAATTGCTGGACGACGACACGGCATTGTGGCCTTTACTTGAGTGCATGGCATCAGTTGCTGCTACTTTAAAAGAGTTGTTTGCTCCTTATGCAATCCCAGTTTACGACAGAGCTATGAAAATATTATCCAATTGTATAATCATGGACCAAAATTGCCAAACTGATCCTTCGATAGACACACCAGAAAAGGATTTCATGGTCACTTCTTTGGACTTGGTGGATGGTCTAATACAAGGGTTTGAGTTCCATTCAATAGAATTGGTGCAACATCATGACAAGCCAAGTTTTGACTTGACTGACTGTTTGTTGGTTTGTTTCGAAGACTACAATTCAGATGTGCGACAATCGGCTTATGCATTGCTTGGAGATATGGCCATTTATATCATCGATATCTTGAAGCCGTACTTGCATCTGATTTTCATTAGTATCGGCAACGAAATCAACAACCGAAGCTCGGAAACGTTTCCGGTCTACAACAATGCTATCTGGGCATTGGGCGAGATGGTTATCCGGTTGCCAGCTGAGGACTCTGCACCGTACTTGTCTAATTTGATCAGCTTGTTGGTTCCTGTCATCAATAGTGCCGATACTCAAGTCACTGTGCTGGAGAACTGTGCCATATGTTTGGGAAGGATGGGTCTTGTCGGATCGGAATTGCTTGCTCCAAGATTGGTTGAGTTTATATCTCAGTGGTGTGCAAGGTTTGCCAATTTGGTTGACAATGAGGAGAAGCAGACTGGGATACAGGGGATGTTGAGGATCATTGAAGTCAATCCCGACTCTGGGTTTGGGGGTTTGCAAACTCAACAGGGGAAGATAAACCTTGCCAAGTTTTTGGAAGTTTTGGCAAATTACGAAGAAGCTACAAGTGAATTGCAACAGCAGTTTTTGAACTTGATTGGTCATTACAAGACTGTATTGGGACAAGATGGATGGAGTCAGGTTTTGAAAGTAGTTAACCCATCGTTGAGGAGCAGATTGGATATTTGACCATGCGAAGGCATATGTAAAGAAAGCGAGAGGCTACTGAGTGGATCTAGGAATAGGTAGACTGGATACTTACTGAGAGGCTCCAATGGGTGGCTCCAATGGGTGTAATTTTATTGTTCAATAGTATATAGATGTATAGATTTAAGGAGAAAAGTACATAGATTTTGAAGATTCATCCGGCGTTGTAGGATTGGTCAAAGAGTCTGCAACACGCAAGACCGAACTGGTTTCATAGAGTGGATATGAAGTAATTCCACATATAATGCTTGTGAATCCCCCTGCGTTGATTTATCTCGTGCAGATCTGAAAGTTTAATCAACGGTGGGCACATCGCTTCAGTATTTTACAAGCAGAAACAGTCCTTGCGGCATCTAGCTCATGCATGATTTCTGCATTTGATACGTCTCTGTGTTTGTGGCTGTAGTAGCTGTTGCTGTTGTCAAAGCTCTGTGCGTTGTTTGCAATCAGGTGCAATCGCAATGATTTCACTATTGAATGTCTCCTTGCAAGGTGATACCAGCCGAGACGACAAGGGGTGACTCTTTAGAAAGTATCATCTTGTGCTTTTGATGGTATTTAATGAGGTCGTGATGAAAATAAAGAACATGACTCGAAGTACTTTTTCACGGAAGCTTTCAAATTCACCACCTATGGCAGTTACTCGAGGAAAGAGAAGCAAAAACGAAAGATCTTGAACACGACGTCTTGCTTACGGCACCCCAAAAATAAATTTTTGACGGTAAAGTAGCCTGAACGCATGTGGCCATAGAAGTGACAACGGATCTGATCAAGTGAATGGTTTCGTCTGGTACGATTCTCTTCTTGAAAAAAAAGTTCCTTTTTAATTGGGAAACATCAGATTCAAATCGGTCGGAGTATGAGCACTTGGTCAAATCAGTGAATGTAAAAGAAACGACATAACAGTCACGTGTTTGTTTTGTTACTCCCGTTTTCCAACTGTGGACTCACGATAGCATATCCTAATCCAGGTCATCATACAATACTTCATTAACCATAGTGATTGGAAGATCCCAAACTCCACTGGGTGCTTGATGAATGTAGTCCTTAATCACTTGATTATGGCCCACAAGCAGAAGTTCGTTATTACTTGGGAATTGAGTGTACTCATCGACAAATGTATTGATATTATCCAACGGCAAAGTCAAGACTTCAGTATTGTACAACGCTAGGAACCAATACACAAACAACATCAACATTAATGAATAGCTGGGGATAGCAATACTCCAATACTTGTCTGGGTAGTAGTCGATGGATAGTTTGTGTAGTGTTGCTGGTGGTATTAGTGTCCATGAGACGTATAGCACAAGGGCTAATGAACTTAGCACGTAGATGGTAAATCCTCGATACTCAGCTTGGGACAGTTTGATGTTTGAGACAGTGATGTCTGATTCTCTGGCTAATTGATCTTCCGTGTCAACATCCAAGGAATGTTTTTGTAGCTGCTGTTCCTCTACTTCCTCGTCCTCATCTTCGTCACTATTCAAGCGTTCGTCATCAGAATTGTCTTGATCCAAGCTTTGCAAAGTCGGTTTAGGTGATGACGATCTCGAGAATTGTTCAGCGTTGAGCGAGGTTACATCTGGTAGTGACATTGTAATGAAATTTAAGCAAACATTAGGCTACAGCAAAGTGGATGGGATATGTGAGTGAGGGAGTGCAGGAGTGTGTTTCTTACTTGATATATTTATACGGAGTAGATGTGTAACGGTTACTAGTTAAAAGTATGTATGATTTTTTTTTTTTTTGTACGTATGTTATGTACTCAAACCAACTGTTTTCTTGAGCCCTTAAAAAACAATTGAACAATTGTAATTTGTAAAACAGCCATACCAACCATCAACAATACTTCAAATACTGAAAAGTAAAAGATTCTGGACTCAGTGGATTGGACAGTAGCTTGGTTTCTGCTATTTCTAGTCTTGTAAAACTGTAAAGTTTTGGTCAATCCGTCCAATTGTGACTCAATATTGTCAACAGTCGCTCTCATATTCTCCACATGAGCCAATGGCTTTGCATTTGGCTGGTTTGGTAGACTAGCCTTAACACCTTTAGACCCGGTTCCTTCGTCTTCAACCTCGATTTCAAAATCAACAACTTTTTCCAGATAAGTTGACATGGTGTTTGAGAAGCAAAATTCGTATTCACCGGGGATTTGGGCAGGGAAAACAAAATCACCGTGTCTCTTTTTGTTTTCTTGGTATATAACATTCTGGTTAGGATCGGATATAACGTAGTCGACGTCAAAAGAACCACCACTTTGAACAGCAAAATAGTATCTGATTTGGGTGGATGGTTTTTCAGTAAAGACATAGAAACATGACTTTTCTTTAGCACCCAAGATGAATGTGAAAGCGGATGCTGAAATCAATTGGGCAAATGCCAAAACACAAAGTATCGACTGTATATACATGGTGGTGGTTAACAAACGTAGTGGAGTGTTGCGCTTTTTCTTAGTTCTCTTGACTGAAATGAAAAGGACAACGTTGGTCGAACAAAACACGCACTCACAAATTTTTTTTTTTTTTTTTTTTTTTTTTTTTTTGGGGGGGGGGGG
>NW_026261435.1:0-6991 GCF_024610275.1 Lodderomyces theae | reverse complement strand
CACTACTACTAGCACGGCTCTTTCCCGCAGCTTCCATTTATTCTTGACTTTGTTTACTCAGAGAAATGAGCCCATCTCCTGCCTAGCTACTACTTAGCCACCGGTCAACTCTCCATACACGAGTCCCATTGTCTTGCCACCTCGACACCGCAGTGTTACTCCTCAGGTCTCACTCTGTACCCACTCTTCTGTAATGGCTCATAATGACTTTCAAGCTTCACGATACAGAGATCATAGACTGTCAATACTTTACAAAATTTGAGCATCAAAGAGACAGATCTATCATTGTTGGCTTTCCACCCATAGTCGTCGTACAGTGGGACTGCATTGTGTCCCACCGGCCGTTCTATGATACGCAAATGAAGGTTCGAATATAGATGAGTTTCCATTTCCTTTGTTTTTCCTTTGTGTTTCCTTTGTTTTGGAGGTGTACATTCACAGTTCATGCATACAACAAGCTCGTTGGGGTTGGAAAGTACAGACTCTGGAACGAGAGGTTTGGCTATGGCCACAGCAGATTGACCTTGATCTTGACTACTACTCGGGAAGGTCACATTCGCCCAATCGCGTGTTCATTTCAGGTCTACAGTACATTTCCGATACTGCATCAATGTGTTTGAAACAAGAACAGCTAGAAGAATTAAGTGAATGTCCCTATACAGCACGCTACTACCCTCAGGTCTCTGATATTGGTGACAGATCCGCGCCATTGTGTTTCTGGATCATCATCTAAGACGCAGATGGACTCATCACTTTGGTCACGTGTTGTTGGAACAAAACGTTACAGGAACTTCCAACCTGCATAACCCCGTAAACTTAGAGTGCCTAATTCCATATGCACAGGCCAGATCAGCCCTCCCAGCTTGAACATAGGCAGGGGCACTTACCAAGGGCTTACTATCCATCAAGCTACAGTGACTCTTTGCGTACCTCAAAAAGCCTTCAAAAAGGGTGCAAAATTTTTTTGATATTCCTACAAACTTTTGAAAACTATAAAAGGGCCCAGGGAGTAAGTCAGATTCTGAATTGTACTTTCCTCCTTTCTTTCTCCTCACCATTACCAAAACCACATTTACACATGTACAGCTTTATCACTATCTCCTCGCAAGAGGGCCAAGGCGTTTCTCATTTCAACAACGCTTACGTATCCGACAGTAAGGAAAACGATGACTACGGGTTTACTTTGATTGAATCAGCATTGTCGGAGTTGAAGGATTTGGTTTCATATGTTGATGACAAGAACAAGACATCAGCACCACCCACTCAAGCACATCCAAACACTCACTTCTCAGCTGAAACCAGAACTGTCAAGAGCCAACACAAAGCTACCGCATTCTACCCCGTTTTTTCCCAGTCTACATCATCAAATGTTTCAAATACAACTACCCATACCAAAAGCGCATTCACCAAACATCAACACGGATCAAATGACTTCTCAAGTAAAAGGTTGACGAAGTCCAAGATGAGAAGAGAAGAGGATGAAGACGTTGGCGTTGTTAAAGGGGGCTCATTCTACCCACTAGACTTCAAGGACGACGACAAGCACGAGAATGATACGTCGATGGTTATTGAGTCCTCAAAAATGATGCTTGCTAGGACCAAGAGACACACACAACAACCAAAACAAAACCAAACAAGCTTTCTGCCATCCACTTTGAGCATTCTCAACAAAAACACCTCCACCAACTGTTTCAATCCTCAAGTCTCGTCATTCAACCCACGAAAACCACTGACCGCGCAGAAGCTGAAGTACAACAAGATCAACTCAGATGAACCAAAGATGTCTTCCACACCTAGCCTTGTCACGGGACCAGTCCGAAGATTTGCCACTCCATGGGACGATTGCGGCGAAGATGACGTTGAAGCTGCTGTTGCAGTGAGTGACCCAAATGGGGACAAATCAAAGAATGGGTCCATCTCCAGTATAGAAAACGCAATCCTTAACTACAGACCACCTCAACCACCAGCCCCAATGAAATGGACCCCAGAAGTGTTGCTCATTGGTGGTGAGTCAGACAGTGGTAACAAAGTGAAGTTCAATAATAAGATGGAGGTGCGTCAGTTTAGCAATGACAAGCATCAGGACTTTACTCGAGTTATTGAAGGGAAGAACAAGGACAAGAAACTTCGTAGGAAGTGGTCTTGGGGATCCAAGAGGAAAGCACCAACAACAAACATTGATGGAAAGCCCAGCATCTTGAAGAGGACTGGATGGGTTCCTGGTGAGTACATTACAGACGAAGTGGTTCCAATATTCTCGCCCGACACAGAATCAGGACGTGTTGCGCTTCAGCTTGGTTTGGATCTGGACGAGGAGGAAGAGACTGAAGATGTCTGTCCAGCTGCTATGCGGGGGGAATATGCAACGACAATTCGGTGTGACTTGTGGGATGACGATGAAGAAGAAGAAGAAGAGTGGAGACCCGATTCCAGGTATATGGCGGACACGCCAATGAAGATGTTCAAAGCAAGAGTCCGGAGATTTGTTTCGGGGGTCAAGATTTATGGAGAAAAGCTTCAAAGCTTGATGTCGTTGCACACCCATTCTAGCAGAATGTCTGGTCTGGCCAACCAGTCGTTTGTTAGTCTGTATTTGGGTGAAGATGACTCGGGTGACGAGGCGGAAGGATACTTGACCGTTGCTCCTACATCAAGACCAATGATGATACGCCAATGATCTTGTCACCCCTGTTGTTGTGTCATGCAGTTTCCCTGTGTCCATGAAGTTGCCACTTTTAGATGTTGTTGTCACTATACTTTGCTTCTTGTTTAGATCTATAATCCTACCTTACTTATATGACTTATTTTCTAACATATGAACACTCATTCCTAATTAACTTTACTTACTAACTGTGTGTGTGTGTGTGTGTTTGTGTGTGTTATAATAAAGAGAGGGTCGTGCGCATTTATCAATGATTACTATGTATTACTACGGTACTGCAGTACTATTGTTGTCTTTATCACTTTTTTCTTTGTGTGTGATTGCTACAGTTATAGAAACAGGACAAGAAAAGTTGAGATCACCACACAACGGTTACGGTAACATTTATAAGCTATTCCCAACACAATTGAATCAATCTGCAGCTACTTATCTAGACACCCGCTACATCAGACAGTTATTAGCTACACACTTGACATTTATCAAACCGTTTTCTGCTATAGAAATTTTTTACTGAGTATTCAAGGGGTAGCTTACCTATTCGATAAACATGGCCAGCCGTCAATCAAGATTAGAGGCAGAGAAGCTTGCAATAATACAAAATTCCATGACAAGGGGAAGGTCTTTGTCTCCTGGGGCATCTGGCAGTGGGGGCAGAAGTTCCTTCAATAGTCGCTCACCCTCGGTTTCAAGGGAGGATTACAATGGGAGATTAAAGTGGTCAATCACAAATCATGACCCTCTGGAACGGATTAAAAAACCAGGAGAAACAAATGACTCTTCTGCATGGGAGGATGAAGTAAGCGAAGAGGAGCATATCAGTGATGACGATAACAACGAAAAATTTCAATACGATGACACTGGAAATATATTGCCCAATTACGCCTGTCAGGATGAAATGATCAATGAAGTCAGTGCCATCCTAGAAAACTCCAATTTGAATGATAGATCCACTGTTAAGAAATTGGAAGAGCTAACTGCCAACGAACGAGCTCTTGCAGCTGCCAAGAATGCTGGAACGAAAATCGATCCCGATGTATTGAATAGATTGGCAAGCGATAAACAAAGACTCACAGGGCTGGAGCGTTTGAACTTGATCCAGTCTGACCAGGATGTTGAAGCAAGGAGACAAAAATTGGAAAACTACCAAGCCTATCGAAAGAAGATAATTGAACAGGAGAATGGAAATGGGCATGGGCATGACCCCAGCACCAGACATGAGAGAGAAGTAGATCCTCAATCTCAGGTAAACAAAGAAGGGAAAGATGGCTCCTCCACTGAAGATGAATTTATGGTGCCCTACACCTCGGCCGTCGAAGATAAACTTGATAGTGAATTTGCTTCGCAGTTAAATGAAACCATCCGTGAAGGGGAAGTCGACTCCAACAAGGCACACTCAAGAGTTATTCAAACAATAACAAGGGGAAATTTTTTCCAGTTGGTCAATCCAAAAGTGAAACCAAAGATGTTTTTATTGTGTATGGATTTCTCTCCAGAATCCATTTTTGCCCTCGAATGGTCTTTAGGTACGGTTTTAGTTGATGGGTCTGTGTTGTTTATTGTATGTGTTATTGAGGATAACGACTCCAACCACAATTTGAAGGGAAACAATGAGAATCAGCGTGAACAGCAACGGCTCAATATGTTAAACAAGGCTAAACAGCAAGTTCTCAACTTGTTGAAGCTTACAAAGCTTCAAATACATGTCGTCATTGAAATTGTGCACCATCCCATTCCAAGGCACTTAATCTTGGAATTTATCGACAACTTGAAACCAACCTTGGTAGTTGTTGGTTCAAAAGGTCAAAGTGCCATCAAGGGAGTCTTACTTGGTTCATTGTCCAACTATTTAGTCACAAAGTCGACTGTTCCTGTCATGGTTGTACGCGAGAAATTGAAGAAGATAAACAGATTCAAATCCGGATCCTCGGTATTTTCCAATAATATCAAGCCATTGACCTTGTCCGAGGCCAGAATTGATTGACTCATTTTGTGTTTATGTAGTTAGAGACTCGAATCTTATATTTAGTAAATATGCGATGTATTTGCAGGTAGTGGAACAACAAGTCAAGGAAATGATGGAGAAGAGCATTACTAGACACGGAAATTGCGGAGAGCACATCAAGTCTTCTCTTTTTGCGCAAACCACTGTGCTACTGTATTGCAATGCTCTCTGGATTTACCAATCATGAGAGTTCCTACACTACTTTGTCGTCTGAATGCTTAACACTTGCTCAATATTTTAAGTTTATTCTAATATACAATTTGCTATCCTGGAAACTCAATCTACTTTTACTTCTTGATTCCACTTCTCATGTAACGACCAACAACCACACAATGATCTCTTTCGTATGGTTCCAAAGTCAATTGCTCCAATGGTTTGATCCTCTCCTCCCTCAACTTCTGCACTTCTCTAGCAAAAACGGTTTCAGCATCAACAGTAGAATCGATACAGTTGGCCTTGATAGATATAACAACAATACCACCATCTTTCAAAAACAAGTGCGAGTTCAAGGCAATGATACGAGCTTGATCTGGTTGTGCAACATCCGCAAAGACACAGTCAACCATTCCGACCAACATTCTGTACTTTTGTGGATGTCTTGCATCATCGATGATTGGAATCACATTTGGTCTCTTCTTGGCCATACCAATCAACTCTCTTCCGGGTCTGTGGGAAAACTCAACAGCGTAAACCAATCCTTCTGGTCCTACAACATCAGCAACGTGGGAAACAGAGGTTCCTGAGGCTGCACCCAAATACAAGACTTTCTTTCCTGGTGCAACACCCAATTCATCAATACCACCCATAATACCGGCAGCCAACTTGGATCTGAAAGGATTCCACACACGGTATTCAATCTTAGTTGGAGCTGCCCCTTCCTCTTTTGCTGGTTCTTCCACGCTTATTCTCTTTTCACCATAAACAGATTCACCGGGAGCAATGTTTTTAGTGACTAACAAATCTTCTTTTCCTCTAGCAATAAATACACCAGCGTGTCTGTGTGGCTCGATAACAACTTTGGCTCCGCCCTTAGCACCACCACGTGCACCGCCACGTCCTCCTCTAGCACCACCTCTTCCTCCTCTGGCTCCGCCTCTTCCACCTCCTCTGGCTCCACCACGACCTCCTCTTCCTGCTGAGGCACCACCGCGACCTCCTCTTCCGGAAAATCCTCCACGACCGCCTCCACGGCTTCCGCCTCTACCTCTTGGTGCTCCAAATGCCATTATGTAAGTTATTGATATGTGTGTTTATGTAGATTTAAGAATGAATGGATTCTTGGAAACTGGGCATCAGGAAAATTTTTTTTTTTTTCGTCTTTTTTTTTTTCCCTCCGTATTGTGTGTAAGGGAGACAGGGATGGAGGCGAGAGACACCTCAAAGATAGAGATGACCAAAGTTCTGGTCTTTATACGACGGCTAGAGCTACATTTGTCATACATAACCACGATCATGCACTTTGCCAATGACATGGATGCTGCTCAATACATCGAAACAAAAGTATACTACATCGAAGAAAGCTTTGGGACGCTTTCGCATGTTTTAATACAACTGTAAATTTCTTTTGAAATTATTCACCAATTAATTTGAGGTGAACGACCTATACTCATCCGAGATATTCATAGGATTAGTTAAACTATGGTATGATAGTTCACAGCTGTTCAAGGAGTAGCTATTAGCTCTGAAATGCTGACAGATTACAACTTCATGTTCATACTGTGATGCTCATCGTGCGGCTCAATATTTCACGTCATACGCTACCTCTTAATATCAATCAACCCCCACATATTCACCACATTCTCACACCTTGTGTCACCGCGAATTAAGCTTTTACCTGTATACATACCCGTTGATAAAACAATTGGTTAATTTCCATACCCCATTAGGGGAGTTTGTTGCACAGGTTATCATATTCGCGTTGGCGTCTACACATTGGGGCAGACTGTTTTATCACGATGTCTTACAAATCAAGTTCCATCACACTAAGCTTTGCATTTGATAAGCTAGCACTAGTTGGGGCTAAATATTAGTAACTTTGCAATTCAAGGACGGCTCGAAGTCACACCTAGGCATTAAGGATGTATCAGACGACCAACACCATGTGCTTTCATCATACGTGAATAGCAAAAACTAAATAAATGGGAAGAGATTTGTGTAGCAAGTGTCCCGTCGAGCGGGAACGAAGTCAAGAGAGGAACTGATAAACTGATACAATGGACACATTTATGAGCACATCGTGGAGCTACTTACACTACTTGGATTCTTAGAATGGGAGTTAAATTATTGGCTCAGAAGAAAGTGGCAACATTCCTGTTGACCTCTATTGT
>NW_026261452.1:0-6882 GCF_024610275.1 Lodderomyces theae | reverse complement strand
GGAGAGAAGGTGTATGTGCTACCGAATGAAGTTGTATTTTGAGAGAGGGGGGGAAGGGAGGAGCTGTCTTAGCTTGTGGCTAGAGACGGGGGAAGTAGTTGAATTCGGATATAAGCGCTACCCATTTCCCGGATGATGATTGTTTTGCTTTGTTTTTATTTTGTATGACACATCCAACACTCGAGAGAGAGAGAGAGAGAGAGTAAGTCTAAGCACACAAAGTTTATATAGCAAGCATTACCAAAATAAAATAAAATATTCACACCTGGAATAACTTCTTTCTTCTTTAATTTCCCATAAAACCAAAGCATGACACATAGATCACTATACAAGGGTAGACGATTTGATAAAGAAGGCACGTTGTCAGCCTCATCATCGCGAGCCACATCCGCCGTCGGTACCCCCATCCGCTCCGATGACTCTGACTACGAAAGTGATCACGATGAAGGCGAGTTGTTGAAAATTGAAGAGATTTTGCGCGACAAACTCACCAATTTGAGTCAACAGGAGATGGGAGAGATGGCTAAAGAAGATCGAATAAGTGCTGGGGATAGACGTCAATACGAGGCTCACCAGTTGAATAATAAACGGATCCAGGAAAATTCAAGCATTAATGATATTATCAAGTCGCTTACTTTTTCACGTACTGATATAAGTTCAAGATCAAGAGAGTTGTTGTTGGCTCAGCTCTATAAAGTTGTTGTGTCGAGGCCCTTGGTGGTTTACAACGAGGAGAATGTGGGTAACCGTTTGAATTATGTTGATGAAGATACTGTTAATACTTTGATTGGACAGTTTACAAATGGCAATTATCGAAGGGCTGTGGAGTTTCAATATCTTTATCGGTCATTGATTGCTTTGATTTGCAGTGATATTGATGAGTTTGGCGCCTTGATTAGTAATGACGACTTGTTGACCAAGATTGAACATTTGATTGCTGAACCCACCAATAGTATTGTTACTGCCGAAAATAAATCAAGTGTTATCTTAGGGTATACTGCATTGACTGTGGTGTTGCATAATGGATCGTCAAGTTTTGGAGTTGACGATAAGGTGAATATGTTGATGGAAGTAGCTGAAGGGTATAGCGCTAGTGCATTGGCGTTGCAAAAGGAAGTGGAACAAGGTGACAGAGAACATTCTACATTTATAACTGATAAAAACTTGGATAAAAAGTTGGTCAATGAAGCCAACGCTAAAGTTGTCGCTGAGGCTTCGGTTGCAGTTGCTGCTTTGCATGGTGTTGGGTGCTTGTTGACCTTGTTGCGTCGCGGTGAGTACTTGAATGAGATATCCGAGGATTTGATGATCAAATTGGTACCACTTTTGGATAATGATGAGAATAGAGATATAGCCAAAGCGGCAGGGCGAACAATTGCAATCATTTATGAGTTGTACGATTATGGGACTGGTGGAGCTAATGATGGCGCCGAGGAAGAGGGTGAGGATGAGGATTATAATTTGAACTCGCCGTATTATGAACAAGAATCGTTGATTTCCATCTTGACTAGACTACTAAACTTGTCTTCCAAAAAAGTGTCAAAGAAGGATAAGAAGGAGATTAGTTCAGTGTTTAGAAACATCATCAACACTATTGAAACATATACTGATGGTCACAAGAGAGATCAAGTTTATAAAAAAACAGAAGAAGGGATTGAGTTGCTCAATACTTGTATTGACTCGATAAATATCAAATTGTCAAAGTACAAGCAATTGAAAATCAATTCATGGTATCTTGCCTCCAGACTAAGACATTTGAAGTGGTGTTTTAGCTTTGGGTTGCATAGCCAGCTAGTTGCCAATGAGTCTATAAGGGATGTGTTGAAGGAACCCGACAACGAGTATTCTTATGGTAGTCATGGAGTTGAGATTGATGATATTGAGGATCGTGAATTGTTACACGAGTATGTGAGTCAAAAGCATTCCACTGATGAGAAACTGAGACATGAACGAAGAAAGAAGGAAAGAATGGCCAAGATTGATGATCAATTGGACGGATTGAACTTGAATACGTAGTAAGGGATGAAAAAATATGTAGTTGTTTGGAAATATATGAACAATCACGTGCACAAAAGAAAACCTTCGTATGCACACAAAAGTAAACTCTCAAGGAAGTCGTGTAAAAGAGTACAAGTATGACATCATATATGTTGCAAACAGTTCAATTATGTTGTATTATCCGTTGAAAAAAGTGTTTAAGTAATGGTACATACTATAGCAAAGAAAAAGAGTAAAAGTTGTTAGTAATATACAGAGAGATGAGATGAAAGTCCGTAGCTGTTGGAAGGGTGAGCTTTTGGATAAGTATAAAGATATTCCTGTCAGGAGTTTTAATTTTTTTTTAATTATTATATCAATTTTTTTTCCGAGCGATGTCCAAATATATGAACTGATTAGAGTTCGTATGTGTGCAACAGAGATTATACGTAAATATCTAAGGGCAAAGCCGGGCGTGAGGGCCAGCTTCACCCGTGTAGTATATAGACTACTATTACCCTACCCTTTCAAGTTAGTTAAGATCCTTATCCCATACAAATCTCTATTGTTACTGACAAAAGAACAATAGTATTATTGTATTGTATACTGTATACTATATTGTACTATTATTCAACTCAACAGAGACACAGAGAAAGAGACAGAGAGAGAGAGAGAGAGAAAAAAAAATGTGTCGTCGTGATTTCTTCTCTTTCAACTAACCATTTAAGTAAAACATTGACTAGTTTTACCATAGCTATCGCCACATAACGCCTACCTTTTATTTTTTTTGTTTGCAGAGAGATAACCTATTGCCAAAGGAGAACGATCACACTCAATAACTACAGCACACACACACGTCATAGCATAGCCTACATCTTATCATCATCCTTCTTTTGCATTTTCAAGTGTTTCTTTCAAAACAAGTAGAATGCTAGAACAGTTGCATCACTGAAATTGACCACAGACACACACTTACATCATAAATGACAGAGTTATACTTTCTACGTCACGGAGAACGAATAGACCATGCTTTACAAAGGGATCCACAAGCCAAACCGATAATAGAGGACTACCACCCATATGATCCTTCATTGTCCACCACTGCTATCCCTCAATTACAGCAAGTTGTACAAGACATTTGCTCCACTACCGAAGCATTTCAAGATAAAGAGTCCTCGTCACTACGAAAGAATGTATATATCCATTTCAGTCCTTATTTGAGGTGCTGTCAAACTGCCGATATCTTGATTACTGATTTGAAAGCCAAATTTGCTGAACAGTTTCCCAATTACAAAGTAAGGTTTCAGCTACTTGGAGACTTTGCATTAAGTGAATGGATTCATGATAAAATGACAAATAAACCCCCCTTTGTGGACTCAAATGACGCGTATAATATGTACACACCAAATTTGAAGACCCTAAAGAATAAGAATGCCTGTTCCAATTTCAGACCCACTGTTACCTTGGGACAATATAATGGGCCTGGTCTTACTTATAAAGAGTACCAAGCACGATGCAAGGAGTATTTTCAAAAGTTGTTGGCTACTTATGATAAACCCGCGTATATTAAAAACAAGGATATTATCATTGTGGTTTCGCATGGGTATCTTATAAACAATTTAATGTCCTATTTCATAAACCACCCTATTTTTGAAGAGATTCCCGAAGCCAGAATTAATCTTGCGAGGAGATTGAAGAAGGAGGAGAAAGAGGAGGTACTGCTGGGTGATGAAAATGATCCGAAAAACTACTATTGGAAACTTGTAAAGGATGCACTTGGAATTGCCAGAGAAGATCTTGACACTAGTTTGAATCTTGAAACCGATATTGTCTATTATAAAACTAACTTTATCAAAAAGGATGATCTTATCGACAAGCCAAAGGAGGCAGACATCAAGGATGAGTACAAACCAAGAGCCTCGTTCAAGATTGAGTCCACTTCGGCGTCAAGAAGTGTTAATGGTTTGCCTCCTGCAAGACACAACTATCTTTGTCCAGCAGCAAAGGATTGGGTACCCGATCAGAAACATTTCCAAATCAGATCCGAGTTTAAAGAGAAAATGATGAATTGTGACGCTTTTAAAAAGGATTTTACAATAACGAATCCACCCTCGAGACGAGTTAGCCCTGACGTTTCTCCAAATTCGGCACCTACCAAAAACAACTCTGTTATTGATTTATCAAAAATTTTGAGTAATGAGTCCGTACAACCAATAAAGTTGAAATACTCCAATACATCAGAAATCCCAATTCACCGACTCAACTCGAGGGTCAACTCACAGGTCAATTTGCAACTGTATAATCGTCCCACATCGTCAGCAGAAAACTCATCCACTGATCTTCCCAAGTACGTTTCATCACAACTCAGAAGCAGATCAAGTTCCAACCCTTCGGTATACGTTGCCCATCATACCAAGGACTCCTATTTTCCTCAAGTCATAAACCGTGCTAAATCCAATGAATCAGATATGTCCGTTGACTCCTTCAGTGACCAAGGTGTTGATGAGTTGGATATTATCAAGGAACATAATGAACCACCGATGTCTGCGGCGGCAGCAGCAGCGGCAGCAGCATCAGCAAACCGTTTCTCGCCGATTGAAACTTTGAATCGAGCTCGATCATTAAACAAAAAGAGAATCAATAACCCCTTGTTGATGTCTTACCAGCAAAAGAAGTCGCAAAATCAACTACCACAAAGCTTTACCATGCAATCTGACTCGTTTAATAATAGTAATGATGAGAGCAGTGATGGTGAATATGAAGATTCGGGACTGGGATCCGGCTCGGGTTCGGGTTCCAATTCGAGATCGGGGTCGAGATCGGAATCGGATGAAGAGATGGATAGTGAAAAACACTTTTCATTGTCGTTCAAGAATAATCAAGACAAAAAGCCTGTTGTTGCGAAGAAGAGACTGAGAAAGAATTCAATGGAGTTTTATTCAACACCAGCAAGTGAGGTGAAACAGCGGGACATGAATGCCACTACTGCTCCCAAACCGACGACACTGAGACCATTTTTCTACAATTTTGAAACTGATGGCGATGACAGTGACTCTGATGGTGAGCCTTCCAAGGACAACGATTCAAGCAGTAATGATAGGTTTTGGTTTGGCAAAAATAGATAGAATTTATATAAATAGCATAAATTTTTTAATTTTTAAATAGAGGAAGTGGTTATTCGCAATAGCGATAATCTAAGGAAATTTCAATCCATTGTGGGTAATATATATAATTTGTATAAATCACTCTTTCTTTCTCTCTCTCTCTCTCTAAGCCTTTGCTATCCTTCTTCTCTTGGCCAATGCCAAAAGATACAAAAACAACAAATCAATCTGATCTTTAAACATAAACAACAACCCTTGAACGAAAACACCCTTCAACAATTGTGGACCAATACCCTTATACAAACCTCTAAACTTCTCAGTCTTCCACAAATGAGCCAATGCATGAGTGAAATGATCAAATTTGATATCCTCTTCTTCATCTTCATGCTCACCGAATTTATTCTTGTTGTGATCCTTTGGTTTCTTAGCCTTTTGCAATAATGCCTTAGCGACAATCAATGGCTGGGTTGCAACAGTTGCCAAACATTTAGCCAAGACACCCAAACTGAAAGATTCCAATGGGTTCAAAATGAGCTTGGTTGGGTAGATAATCAGCTTCAATCTTTCAAAAGATCCGTACGTAATAGATGGGTTTATGCACAAAACCAAACTGACTCTTAACCCTCTCCATAACCCAGTGATACCATCTTGGTTAACAATATCACGAACCAACACCGGCAACGACCTATGGTGACTATCAGTTTGCTGCATGGTTGTAACTACACCAATAGGCATGGTGAAACATTGACTTATGGCGGCAGCAATTGCTCCAAGGGCAAGTTCCGTAGCCGTGGTTGGTTTATGATTTGGTTGATGTTTCTTCAAGTTTTCGTAAACCTTCTTCACAACTGAATACCAATAGAAAAAACTCAAGTTTTGAGTGAAGGAACCAACAATGGTGGAAAGAAGACCCTTGTACCAACCCAACACTCCCTTCTCTTTGTAGATCTTGCTCAACACATCGAGCGTGTTCTTGTATTTGACATCTTGTTTGTTGTTGCCGTTGGTTGTGTGAACTTGAGTCTGGATGATGGTTTTGGAAAGGTCGACAGGATAGATGATGGTGTTGGCTATGGCGGATGCCAAGGCTCCAGAAGCTGCCTTTTCAATAGGACTGAGACTCATTTCTACGGTGTGTGTAGTTGACTTGAGCTGGGGAAGAGTTGGAGTAAAAGAAAACTGTATTACCTTGAAAAGTAATTTGAATGAAATTGGTCAATCAAACAATCGCAATCTGCATTGGCGGATATAAACCCGTACGAGAAAAAAAAAAAGAATAACCCCAAAAGAAAAAGAACAGTGACAAACGCCAGAAACAACAACAACAACAACAACAACAGAAAATAAAATGGGTAACTGTCAAAGACTCCACAATTTACAATTCTCCAACCATCTTTTCACCCCATTTGCTCAATTCCTTCCACAAACTGAAACGAAGAAGTGTTAAGAAAGAACCACTGTTTATAGGAAAACTAAACTCTATAGTTGATCACTGTCTCTCACTGTATCTTTACCTGTGAAAAAACAATTTATAGTGTGTGTATGTGTGTGTGTGTGTAGATTTACTCCCGACAACTTCTTTTGTGTTCCTCTGATCCTTTGCCGAGGGTAAAAAAAAAAATCTAAGCGCGAAAAGAAAGACAAAAAAAAACCCCACATTTTATTTTATCCCACAAGGAATCACGTGCAACCACAACGTACTGATTACAGTCTATTCAAGAAAAGTAACGAACATGATAACAGAACGCGATGGTTGTGTTCACCTGCTGAGGTTTAGAGCACACTGACAGCTCTATATCTA
>NW_026261449.1:0-6903 GCF_024610275.1 Lodderomyces theae | reverse complement strand
ACTTCATGATTCTCCCACACTTGCTCCATGTTTGGAGTTGAACTTGGGTGCAAAAGGCAATTGAATGAATATCAATGTAGTACAGCTGGGCTCTTGAGCTCCATATATAGGAGATTAGGAGGGGTATGAACCCTCTGTATCGCCAGTGCCAGATTGAGAGAGTACGATAATGATTTCAGAAGCCGGTTACAAAGACTTTTACAAAAACTCAATAATATACATTCAACCCCTACAAAGCCTTCAACTCCTTCAACTTTTCTATCAATTGGGCAACATTCTCAACTTTAACACCAGCTTGCCTTGCCGGTGGCTCTTCAACTTTCACCACTTCCAACCTGTTGTCGACTGAATCAAGTCCCAAGTCCTTCAACTTTAATTTCTCCAACAGCTTCTTCTTAGCCTTCATTATATTTGGCAAACTGGCATATCTAGGCTCATTCAACCTCAAATCTACTGTGATAACCATTGGTAATCTTGCCTTCAACACATCGGCACCACCGTCAATCTCCCGGGTCACAAAGACCTCGTCTCCTTTGACCTCAACTTTCGACGCATTCGTCGCTTGTGGCCAATTTAATAGCCCGGCAAGCATTTGTCCCGTTTGGTTCGAGTCATCGTCTATGGCTTGCTTTCCCAATACTACCAAATTTGACTTTTTATCCTCCACGACTTTCTTCAACAACTTGGCCACTTGTAATGGTTCCACTGTTTCTTCACCCACATCAATTAAGGTCGAGGTATCGGCACCTTTAGCTAATGCAGTTCTTAGAATATCCTGAGCTTTTGTTGGTCCAATTGACACAGCATGTATGTTCTCGACCAACTCAGGGGTCCTTTCCTTGAGACGAATCGACTCCTCCAAAGCAATATCACAAAATGGGTTTATACTGAATTTAACACCCTTGGTCTCGATTCCCGTGTTTGTCTTATTGATTCTTGGTTTTATGGCATAATCAATAACCCTTTTGACGGGAACAAGTATTTTCAATTTGCTGGACATTAATGGCTGTTTGTTCTGTTTGTACGGGATCCGGAAAGCTCTCTCAAATTTTTCTTCTCTTTTTCAATTTTTTGTTTTTTGTTTCTTTTTTATTTTTTTTCGCAAACGCAAAACGAGTTCTCCTCCGATGTAGGAATCAAAGGTAGCGCCGTTCGCTTTAAAATTACTTACGAAGCTATGTATATAATTTATTCCACATTCAAAGGGGTCCTGGCTCTTGCTTTCATTCTCTCGATCCTTTTCTTCAATTGCTGAGTCACCTCTGCTGCTCGTTTCCAATCATCACCGGCATCGACATCCAATTTTTCTCGATTGCTAGATATCGAATGAAACGAAGGTCGGTTGTACCCAATTCCCCCTTTCTCTGCGGCTGAGGGGTGTTTGATTTGCTGGTCCAGTTCAGTTAATGACAATCTGTGAACGCCTTTTCTTATATCTGGTTCCCGGTTGCTGGAGTTGTCATGATCTGGATGTACGACTTCGCGAGCAAGATAAGTTTGATTAGACTGTTGGAGTTTGTTGATCTCTCTTTCAGTTTCAAGATCTTTCACTCTATGGTTCACTTTATCCAATTCTATCTTTAAATTGTTGACTTGTGTATCTTTGTGACTAATTGCGATTGAGCTGGATCGCATTTCGTTCTCGAGTCGGGAGTTTAATGAGCTGACTTCCTCCTTCAAAGACACGTTTTCTTGATTGAGTTGGTGGATCAACGATCGATCTTGTTGTTGCTGCTCCTGGAACCTCTTTACTTCTTGTCTCAATTTTTCCAACTCTTGCTCCATCTTTGGATCAACAACATATTCAATTTGAGGTGGTGCTGCTGGTGGTGGCGTAGAAGCACGTTGTACAGCCTGTGGATGCGACAAGTTTACATGGTTGCTTGAAAGTGAGTTTGAATTAATAGCTTTCGAAGGGCGAAGTGAAGTAGACGTTGGCTTGGACAATGATCGCGAAGTCAACCCCTTGCCCAAGTTAGATGCCTTTCCGTCGTCACCTCTCTTTGCAGGTGAGCTGGCTTCACGTTTCGAAGGTATTGTCGACGAGCCGGAAGAAGATATCCTACCCGGTTGTGAGGTGCGTGATGAAAGTGACTTTTTAATCGGTACAGTATTTGATGATGGTGCAGACCCAGCTTGTGGGGAGGAGCATTTCACTGTTGCTGATTCATAAACTTTGAATATTTTAGCTCTCCTATTGTCATCGGTTTTGTCAAGATATTTGTTCAATTCTCTCTCACCAGTTATTTTCATGAGTGTCCCGATCAACTCCGTAGCCGCATCTCTGATCAGCTGTTGGGAGTCACTGAGTAATCTGAGACCCGCCGGCATAATCATCTCAACCTCAGTTGATTTCGGTGGTGTAGAAACGTGGGCAAGGCACCTTTGAAGGAAATTAGCACACGCAATCTTATTTTGGGGGACTTTAAGTGTCGTCCCTGCCACAGCCTCTTCAAGTATCGAGCCACCAAGTCCAGATATGGAGAACATTGTATCCAAAAAGGTGTCCAATGCTGATGCTACAGATGGTTTTTTCTCTTTGGTTCTCTCTATAACCTGTTTGAGAATGATTGGTTGATATTTCGTCCAATCCTTGCCCAATCCTTTGGCGACATGGTTTGCGCAGGTCGCAGCCAATTGAACGACTTGAATGTTAGCATCGTCCATGTTTTTTGCAAATATTCTCACAAGTGGAGCGTAATCCTCATTCTTAACCAACTTTGGAGATTTCTCAAGTACCGCCTGAACCTCTTCCAAAACTTCGACCCTGTCTTTCCATTTCGCAGATGATATCCTGGTTTCAAAGTCTCCTGGCAATCTGCTCAACACTTCCACCGGGTCAACAAACTCCAATGGATCGTAATTGGTTTCAGGTACTGTCGCGTCGTTCATTTCCACATCTTCTTTTTCCTGTCCCAGTGACTTAGATGCAGCACTGGCCCCTTCTTCTCTGGCTAGTTCATCCTTTTGGGTCTTGGTCAATCTCTTTTGCTGTGGTTTCTCATTCTTGACTGCCTCAAATGCCAGAATCAAATCTTTTTGTTGCACAGGTTTCAAATCGGGAAACAAAATGGAAGTTAATGATTCTCCCATCCACTTGTACAATTCCACTGTCAACTTGGTAGTCTCTGATCGAACGTTTTTATCTGCATGCGCAAACAATTTACCCAATGACGGAATGACTGCTTTGGGAGGAACTATCTTGCAACCAAAATTCTCGTAAATTGCATCCAATGCTGTCACACAACCAGCAACCAATTTCGGAAGCCTATTTCCAAGATGCAGAGTAATCTCCTCAACTAATGACTCAGGGGTATCAATGTATTCAACCATTATCAAAATACTCTCAATAGCGCTCTCCTTCGTACCCTTTCTTGAAGAAGATAAACCCTTCTCACAAATTGGTTGAACGATTCCAATAGTTTTAACAAGGCGACTCGCCACAGACGCGTTGCCTCCAAATCTCAAATAGTTGATAAAAGCCCTGTATCCAGCTTCTTGTGCCACGACATTGGAATCTGTCAAAATTTTCTTGAATACATCTGGTGGCTGACTCGTAAACACAGGATCGTGATCATTACGTGACAACTCAAATTGTTTCGAGAGTTCCTCATAAGCACTCAATCGCGCCTTCCATACTTTGTGATCCAATCTCTCCTCAAGTGGTAGGTTCGTGTAATCCACTTCTTCTGCCATGATTACTGGTCGATGAATTTGATACGGTGTGTGTGTATGTGTGTAATGGGAAACAAGTGCTTAAATTTTTTGGAATGTTTATATTTTCGAACGCACACGCTTTGTTGATTTTGTGTACTTGGGAACAATCAAATTGGAATTTTTAACGAAAGAAAGGAACGCTCACAAGGTGAGATGATCTCCATCCAAATGCTCGAGAAAAGGACCCGGCTGCTACCTTGTGCGTGCTTAGGTGAAATTGAATGATGTACATTGCTATAGAGGACTAGCCCGATCTACATAGCCACTTTTATCTAACACTATAGCTAGGAACATCCCACTACCGGCAGCAAGGCGACAAGTATATCCACCTCCGTAGTTCCGCTAGCTCACAAGATGTTCTCTATTTTCGTTTTTTTTCTTTTTTTTTTTCTTCCTGGATAACGTCCACTACTAAGCTCCTTTTTTGGCGGTACTAGCGTAAATCTCATCAAGGGGCTTTAGTTTGAATCCCCAGTTTTCCTCACCTGGTCTGTCAACATAGTATTTCTTCAAATTGACTTGATGGTATGGATGATAAGCCAAGTTGAACCAAGGCAATATGAACAAAAACGAACTACTGTATTGTGAGTTCCTGTTTGCGACGTCTTTAGACCTATCGTCCAACGTACTTTCATTTTCATGATATGGTAAAATTCCTTGACTCAACAACTTCTTTACTTCATACCTGTCCTTAGCCACCTCTCGAGAGTTTTCTCTCCATCCAAGAAAACGTTGACTTGTTTTCACATAAGCCAAAAAGAAACCACCAACGAACCCAATTGCGGTTGCAGCACGGTAAGTTGTACCAGCAATAGGAGATGGTTTCATGCCCTTACCCAATGATGGCTCCAATCTTTCCCAGACATTAATACCAAGAGGAACAAGAGCTGTCGATATACCCCAATTTAAATAGTCTGATGGACGAAAATAACGAACAACTTTGGTGAAATATGGATCCCCATCGATGAGCTCGTAGTCGCTCAGAATTGGAGCAGCTCTGACTGGAGTGTTTGAGGGTGTGTATGACATTGCGCTTTTTCTAGATTGATAGTTCCACTCTTACACCATCCGTGTGCTTACTCAACTTTTTTTTTTTTTTTTTCCTTTTTTTCGTCACTTTTTGATTGGTAACATGAGGTTGGTAGCGTGGGCCTGTAGCTGGTTTGCTGGGGCGGTAGCGTGGGCTCCATGTAACCGATAGAGTAGAGAGAATTGATAACCGTAACATGTAGTGCCGAAAGTGACCAAATCGCCATTTGACCATGCCTATACAGTTAACAGAAGATGATTCGGACTCACCTAATAGAAAGCATCCGCTTACGAGACTAGTTAACAGCGTGCGATGTTACAATATCCCACTATTAAATTTCCTAATCATTTTAATCTTGGGTACATTTTTATATAAATTGACAACAAAGTATACAAATTTGTACATGAAATCATCATTGGTAACTATCATTGTGACAAATTTGGTGCTTTACGGAATTTCCGAGAGTTTAGCGCAGCTGATTTTGAGCTATCGACCGGGGCAACCAATGATCTCGTTTCGATTCAACGACCCTACGCAACCAATTGCACTTGACGTTGAAGAAAACACCGGCATGGAGCAGGAAGATGCTGGAACCGATGATGATGATGATGTTAGTGTTGATGATCAAGGTTTGGACCGTTTCATTGACTATCTACGAAGAGATCACGAAGGCGATCAAGAGCAAGATCGTTTCAACAATGATCTAATAACGTTCGTTCCGATGACGTATTTCCAATTCAACCGCTTGGCTGGGTTCATGTGCTGGGGGTTCATTATGGGATTTGTTCAGTGCTGGTGGTACAAGTTCCTCCAAATATATTCCAAAGATCCTAAATTCATTGAAGTTTTGAGAAAGGTTATGACTGATCAATTTTGCTTCTCACCAATTTCACTATTTTGCTTCTTTACTTATGGTACAATGGTATTAGAGAACGGGACTTGGGAAGATACTAAAAAGAAGTTGAGCGCCATTTATTTAAAAACTTTAATGATCAACTACTCAGTTTGGTTTCCTATACAATTTATCAATTTTTTGATTGTACCACGGGATTTCCAAGTTCCATTCAGCTCGTCAATTAGTGTTTTATGGAACTGTTTCTTGTCAATGAGGAACTCAGCAAGTTAAAAGAATATACTAGATGTATATGCCCAAATTCGAGTAACCATTGAATTTTCTCACCTTGGAGCTTATGCTCTTCACATACTCTTCCTTGTTGATGCCAATTATCTCGCTCAAAACATACGCAGTATCAATGATAGCATCGTTATCTGACTTTTCAAAACCCAAAGGCCCTTCTGAGTTCAACACCAACGTGATGGCATTCTCCGTGTTAGCCACATCCAATTGTGAGGTAATGGCCGCGGTAATGCCGGTTATTGAATGTGGTGGTCTCAAAATTGGCACCTGTGACAAAAGTGACAATGAGGCGTCAGTTTTCAAAAGTAGCTTGTTTATCGATTGGTTATTGTTCAAGTTTGAGGGGGCAAGTAATATCCAACTAATCAGAGGATGCAATTGTTGCACCAACTTCCTCGCAAGAAGATTGTAGACAATTGTGTTGGTAAAATGTGGAGCAACTATCGAAAGAACGCCATTGGATAGGTAGATTGGTATATGCTCTGTTTTAAACTTATCCTTGAGTGCTTCATTTTGAAGAGCCGCGTACAACTGTTCATCTTCATCGTATTCTTCCTGTTCTTGCTCTGATGAAATGTCCTTTATTGAGCTTGAGTAGTCAATTGCTATTTTTCCAACACTGTTATTATTAGGTAATTGATCTTGTACCAAGCTTACTGTTTGAGGTACAATCAATGCATAATCGTATTTGATACTATCCTCAATCAATGTGATTTTTATGTCTGGGATGGGGTTTGGTTTTGCATTCGAGTCATCATCATCCAACGTATGGCGAGGGTTTCTGGTTTCAGTAATTGGTTTTATCTGAACATGGGTCAGTATGAAGACTTTAAGCACTCACTTGATGGGCTGTACGTACCAACATCTTTTGATGTTTAAAAGTGCTTTTGCCATCCTAGTGTGGGATATATTTTGTATGCGCACACAAATGAAATTTGTAGTCATCAGAATTGATATCAATTGAAATGATGTTCAGAATTTACTACGCATGGTGAATAGAGGAAATTAAGCTGGTAAA
>NW_026261450.1:0-7027 GCF_024610275.1 Lodderomyces theae | reverse complement strand
GACAAAGAGGTAATTTTTATTCATTGCGTTTTCAACTAGCATTTGCTAATGAGGTTTTATTACAAATTTAGTGTAGAATAAACTTACATTTAAGAAAAACAACTATATAGATTGCATAAAATCTGCAGAAATGAGCACTTATATATGTTCTGTAGCTTTACACAGCCACCCAAATGCTACGTGCCATAATTAATACACCTTCCTGAGAAGGTTAAAATCAACACTTGATAATTGGTAGCTCTTTGCAATTGGTCGCACCTAATCTATGGTGCATCAGCATTTTGTAGCAAACCTTTAGAAGGACCAAAATGTGGTGAGATCAAAAACACAGATCCCTCAATCACGAAGCAACTCCGAATTGGTACGTGGTAATGGCACTGAATGATATTCTCCTTTATGATTCCAATGTAACAATTTTGAAACTCTGGTGAAGGTGTTTTTCTCCTGCAGGGGACCAAGGATACGACGATGCAAACCTGAACTAACTTCTTTTTTCTTGGTCTCAGTATCTTTCCCTTCGTTTGCTTGAGAAGCATTCTCTTTCTCTTCAGTGCTCTTTGTTGTAATTTTTAACTTTTCACCAAAGGCAGCAAAAAAATCCTCAAGCTTTTTACCCTTCCCTTTAGTTTCACCACCACGCTTTGATTGTTTTCTCAGTGGTGGTGCAGTTCCCGGGTCGACATGACCACTTGATTTGCCTTTTCCCAGCGCATCCGATCCTTCATGATGATGCTTTCTTGGATTTGCTTCATCCTTGGAGCTTTCTGTATTGCTGCTATTGGGGGGATGACTTGAACTAGACGCAACGTTAGCATGTGGCTTTACAATGAAATCCATTAGCTCGATATGATCATCGTGTTGCATGCGGTAGTCTTCCCTCTTACTCAATTCCAGGAAGAGGCATTTCGCAACATGTTTATCTGAAAAATTAGCGACGGCAAGGCTTACTGTCCTCTCTCCATTGTGAACCTCAATCCCTTTATACTCTACTTTGAACATAGTATCTGGGGTTGTTAAAAAACAGATTCTGGTTTTAGTTACAGCCATATTGGCGACCAACTGTAAAAGAATAGGGTCATCCAATTTGTTTGTAGTTGTTCCTAATTTGATTTCAAGACTTAAAANACATAATAATTCATACCAACGCGACATTTATTATTCATACTAAAGCGACATAAATTTTTCAAACCAGTGCGACAAAAATTTCATACTAATACGACATAAGATTTCAAACCTTACTTGTAGTGTGGTTGCAGTAAAAGCAGCAAGCTAGTGCTTTTAAGGCTAATATATAGATATAGACTTAGAATAATCCACTTAGAAAGTGGGTAGAGAATTCTGTTATTGTCGTGCTGCATAAATGAATAGGGTCATCCAATTTGTTTGTAGCTGTTCCTAATTTGATTTCAAGACTTAAAAGGATCTCGTCATCAGTAACATCTTTCNCCTCACCACCGAAAAATCTGGTCTCTTCAGCACGTTGGTGTTGGAATGACTAATACTCTCTAATTTTTCTTGACAAAGTTTCATCTGGTAAAATGAAAAGATTGAGATTAAAAACGTACGGGCCAAGCGACTTGACCAAGCACTTTCAACATATGCCGTGTTTTCATCAGTTGGGAGAGAGAGAACACCGGTAATTGAAACCTTTTCTTCCGTGTCCCTATTTCATTTGATACTATATTAAAGCCAATTGTGCAATAATTCTCTCAAAGACAAACAAAATAAATGTCGCATTCGTATGAACAATTATGTCGCATTGGTATGAAATAAAAAATAAAAACACAGTAAATATACGTAGGTGTGTGGGATATTAGAGTAGGTGCAATAACATCAGCAAAGGGTAGCGCAAGTGTGTAATTGATTTTGCACCGATCAACTTTCTTACGCGCCACCTTTGTGCCCCAATACATCCAATCATGTCCACTGATATAGACTACAGTCGTCTCAAGGACGACTTGATAATTGAGTATGCTAAAAAGAGATTAATTATTGAAAAGAAAGCTGCGGCTTCGAATCTTTCCGAAGTACAGCGATCAATGTCTCTTCAAATGATGAAATCGATCTACACGCACTTGAACTGTTTGGAATCTTACGAGAACGCCAATTCATTAGATAAAGCTCTCGATGCAATAGATTTAGCCAAAATTTACGAAAGTGTCGACCGTCGTGAACAGGAAAAAACCAATACCAAGTTGAATTACGACGACTTTGTGGTTCTTGAATTGCTACGATACTTTAAACATGATTTCTTCAAGTGGGTAAATTCCCCCTCATGTCCGTGTGGCTCCACGGATGTACTGACCGTTGGCGTCAAACGTCCCGACTCTGCCAATAATCCCGATCAAATTTCCATCATTGAAATCCATCAATGCCAAAAGTGTCATCATCAAATTGAATTCCCACGTATAAATAATCCCGTATCGTTGCTCCGTACACGCACAGGTCGATGCGGGGAATGGGTCAATTGCTTTTTGTTAATCTTGACAGCTTTGATTGGAGAAGGCAAGGATAGGATCCGGTACGTGTGGAATAATGAGGATCACGTATGGTGCGAGTATTATTCCTCGGGCTTGAGAAGATGGGTCCATTTGGATCCGTGCGAGGGTGTATTCGATGAAACATTATTGTATTGTGACAACTGGGGGAAACGAATGTCATATGTTATTGGATTCAACAAGAATAGCGTGGTCGATTTGAGCAAAAAGTATATAACCAAGGACAAACAAATTGATCAACTGCTGGTGGCTGATCCTTCAAAAGTGGAGAAAGTGATTACATATTACAATGTGAAGAAAGCAGACGACTATCTTACTCAGTCAAAGTCAATATATTCGGAGAGGGAGCTGTGGAAAGCATTGTACACGGATGTATTTGTTCCAAGAAATTTAGAACGTGGTGAGTTGAGGACCGAAGAAGAAGCAACTGTATCATCTGATTTACCCAAAGGTCGTCAAACAGGGTCGGTGGAGTGGACAAAAGCTCGTGGTGAGGATGGATAGATACATAGATTGAATAAAGTGAATGGAACTTGCATAGCAGTATTTCAGTGTAGCTTGTATGAGCTTAACTATGTATCATGTGCAAAGATATAATTACGGTGGTAAAACATCTGTATCTTTTTATCTCAAATAGGTCCCTTGGCCCAGTTGGTTAAGGCGTGGTGCTAATAACGCCAAGATCAGCAGTTCGATCCTGCTAGGGACCATATTTTTTTTGGACCTTGAAAACTTTGCCTTTTAAGAAGTAACCTCTTTACTTTTTACCACTTCTTATAGCTCTACTTCCTGATTGGCTTTCTAGATTAGTTTCAGCTCTCTCTCTCTCTCAATAAGCTTGTTTTATTTTATGCGTGAATTAATTGTGTTTTGAATCTTTGAAGAATGTTTATATTTTTGCGGCAAAATGGCAACAATACTTAAGGAAACTGCACCTTAGTCCATTCACATATCAAATACAAGATCTCTAAAATATTATCTCCATTGAAGTGGACTTATAGAGAGGGCACTTGTATTGCCGAAAACTAACAAATAGTTCGGTTACCACGTTTCGTCTGTAGTATTGTCCTTGGCATAACAAATTTCATGGCCAAAGATACACATGCACATCTCTGTGATTCAATAGATTAAAGCAAGGTGTTACTGCTTCATATGCTGTAGAACTTGTCAATAGTTTTGAATGAGACAGAGATGGTAACACCACTTTTGGTTCTTGCAAGATTAACTTTTCTTTGAAAGGGTCATCTTTTTACAACAAACTTGGCAACCACTTTTTCATACAAACAAATCACCACTCGTCCTGACACATCACATCACAAGCAAGCATACTGTTAGTGTTTGCCATATACATATATAATGAAAAGATATAGACGAGCGGCCCGTAATTCAAGAGCAGCAATACTTGGCTCTCACGAAGATTTCTTTGCAGAGAATGCTAGCTTTGATGAGTACCTCCGTGCTAGATATAGCCAAAATATGCTTACCGATGAGGCAGCTCTAACTGCAAAGAGAAAAAAGAGACACAGGGCAACTCAATTCTTAAAGAGGTACCTTCAACGCATTTTTCATATAAAGTTTGCCCAGAAGAGGACTCAAGCTATTTATCCTGTCATCGGAAACGCCGCTGATATCCCCGATTATGAGACCATCGTCCCAGCACACCATGTCACGACCCCAATGGCAACATCTCCAGTTTCGATTCGTCTCATTAACAAGGTCAGAGGTGGGATAAGGATTAAATCCTCAGACACAGTTTACTTGCTTTCTCCGGTGTCAGACAAGTCTTCAGTCAATTCGCTATTTGAAGATGACCACGTTTCGCTCCGGGGTACTGGAGCCACAACTGCTGATTCTAATATTAATGTATTGTAGTGTATGTAGCTTCGATAGATAACTGGCAAAGATCAATGTCGAAGCCAAAAAAAAAAAAAAAAAGAAAAATACATCGACTGCTTCAGTCACACGCGTCCCTGCAATTGCAAATCAGCGGAACAGACAGCGTTGATAGAACCACCACCAGAATCACAATTATATGAAACGACAAAGTATAAAGATTTCTCGATCACCATGCATTCACGAAAACCATTCTTAGGACTAACGTTTTGCTGCACAGGGGTCGAGACAGCTACGAGAAACGAGATCATGAAGATTATAGAATCAATGGGAGGTGTACAGTACCTAGATCTCATGTCGGATGTACAATACCTTATTGTCGCCAACAGGAAAACCCAGAAATACCAATTCTGTGTCAAGAATCGAACAAACATGAAGTATCTCACGAAAGATGCCATATTCAAAATCCACGATCAATGGTTAGCGGGTGATGACAACGTGGAGAAATTGCTAGAGGAACACACACTACCAATATTCGGCGAAATAAGAGCTTGCTTTTCCCGAGTTGAGCCACATTCATCTCAAGTCACGCATCTACTCAGCGCTAGTTTTAGGAATGCACGGGCGGAACAATTCACTGAGTCGCTGCTTCAAAAACAGTTTACCAAGAATGGGGGCCATGCCAAAGAATCACTACTGAATGATCAGCACTGCATGATAAGTGCGGAACCAAGGGGAACGAGGTACAACAAAGCAGTGGAATGGGGCATTCCAGTTATACATCCTGTTTGGATCATTGATAGCTTACTACGAGGGGCGGCTTTGGACTTTGACGATTATTTGTTGACAACAGATGCAGAGGAGATGTATGAAAACGGGTGTAATGTTTGGCAAGAGCTTGGGAATGGAGAGAAGAGACTTGTGACGAAGCAATTAATTGGAGTGCCAGTGGAGGGACCAAGGAAGCTCAATCGTGGTAAGAGGACAGAAATATGGAACTCGATTATGGAGCATACAAATTATGAGGGAAAAGGATCGATGACCGACAAAACTTGGGACGAAGAAAGTGACTCTGAGAACAATGAGGAAATTGAATATGCAAAGCCTGTTGAAGCAAAGAGTCGAAGCAGTCTTTTTCTTGGATTCAAGTTTCTTTTGGTTGGGTTTACTGCCAGAGAGTCTGATTTGTTGAGCGGTGGAATAGAAGCATTCCAAGGAGTGATTACGACTGATGTTGGTGACAAAACCACGACTCATATTATTGTTCCCGCAAGTAAAGGAAGCGATACGTCCAACTTGTTGCGAGCTATACCTAGTGGCATCAGACCGTTGATTACAAGTGGAGATATCAAGGTTGTTACTGAATTTTTCATTGAGAGATGCATTTTTTACAAAAAGGTGGTTTTGGACCGATGGGGCCAGCCTATCAAAGGATTGCTTGCTTCCTCAAAGAGGTTCAAGGTATCTACCTCAGGATTCACTGGTATTGAGTTGTTGCATATAGAAAAGCTCATCAAGTTTTTAAACTTTGAATACTGTGAATCCTTTTCAGAGCAGCGGGATTTACTAATTCTCAATGTCAACTTATTCAAGGAGAGTTTTGTGAAAAACTTGCCCAAATTGTTTCAATACCCAAACAAGGACGTACTCAATTGTCCCACTTACCAATCGGGCCAGTCCTCAGTGTCGTTGCTATCAGCAAAGAACAAGATCGAGGCAGCGAAAAAGTGGAGTATTCCCATTGTGTCAATCGCTTATTTGTGGGAAATATTTGAAAAATCTCAATACAAGTCAGCATTGGTTATGGTCGAGTTGAATGATCCGCAATGGTGTGTCCATGCTCCGATTAATTATATTCGACCAAAGTCATTGATTGAGTACATCAGGGACATGGATAGGTCAATCAATAGCGAAATGCGCAAAGAGAGTGAAGACGCGATAAGACTACCATCACCGAGAAAGGCTAGACAAAGGCAGAAATACGGAAAGTTGATGGGAAGCGTGTCGCCGCTGTCCATGAAGAGCAGGATCATGGATGTGGCCAAGAGTTCGATGACGTCAAGGTCAACTATAAATATTGACGGTGAGGATGAGAATGGAGAAGGCACGGAGAAGGGTGGTATAAACTGTGACGTTACAAACGACGAAGAGCTCTCGTCTCAAGTGAGGTATGATGATTCAGAATCGACCATCAATCAGGAGCGCCTATTAAAGAAGTTGGAAGAGGAGTCGCCTCAGTACAAGCGTGAAATGACTGCAAAAGGTAGCGCCACAAAACGCAGAAAAACAAGAGGGCAGTAGCCCTAAATACACAAATAGACATGATTGGGATTGCATTTTTTTTTCTTTCTTTCTTTTACAATAAACACTATTGGGCGGCATTTACGGTTTTCATTATTGTGCATTGTTTCGTTAAAGAGCATATCAGAGGTGGTAAATTAATCCTCAGGAGCATAGAAATTTAGACACACTACTTAGTTAGAAGCATTTGAATATAGAGAGACTCGCCTTCTGCTGAAGCTCAAATGTTTTTCACCTTTTATCCCTACAATTGCATTCTGCGGTCCCGAATAGCCGCAAACAGACTGTCAAGTGGAGCTGAACCAGATTTCCCATGAAAACCTGTGCTTTATATTTTTTACTTCTTTTTTTTTTTTTTTTTTTTTTTTTTTTTTTTTTTTTTTTTTTTTTTTTTT